>NC_090409.1:43268016-43445516 GCF_036365525.1 Heterodontus francisci
TTCGCTCTATCACCGATCTCTCATTCCTGCCTTACCCTCCCTCTCTTCCCACCCTCCATTCATTTTTTAATTTCATATTTCCAGCAACTGCAGTATTTTGCTTTTGTCTTGAAAATGATAGAAGATTGAGGGGGGGGGGGCGGGGGATGGAGGTAGGAAGCTGATAAATGGCATCAGACAAGAGTGAAAACCGAACATGCTGGCAGGTCGGGCTGTGTCTGTGGAGAGACAGACAGGGAGAGTGTTTCAGGTCTGAGAGCCTTGTTCACAACTGCAAAAGGTTAGAGTTTTAACAGCATTCGCACTATTTAGCCTTTGGCATGCCAAGTAGAAGAGGAGTCATTCGCCCAGCAGAATGCACACTGCATCAATCTCACACTCACTTGCTCTGGAGATCAGATAGAACCGGCTTCACAGACTCATCCTCAGCCTGGCCCCTGAAACAGTCGAGCAAGAGATCTTGTTAGTTACAATGGTGGGGATAGGAGTGAGCCCCACAGATACACTGGAGACCACAGGGTGATTGAATAAACCCAGAGCGGGACAGAGACCCTCTAAACATGGGGCAGGGAGGCAGCACCCAGGGGTGACGCTGAGCACCCCCCCCCCCCCACACACAGAGCAGGGAGGCAGCACCCAGGGGTGGGACTGAGCCCACACACACAGCAGGGGAGAACTACTCAGCAGTGAAACCTCTCACAGTTGAATACTCTACTAACAATCTGTGCTCCACGCTAAGAAACGGATATTTGAGGTGTGGAACCGGTTGGCTGGAGAGTGTTGCTACAGGAATTCCTCAAGAGGCAGCCAATTAAATTGTTTGTTAAATTACCGGTCAGCACAAGTTGTGTGTGTGACTGGGCATAGGTTATGACCAATGTGTGCAAGACGTATAGTGTATTAACAATTATCAAATGGGCTGACCTCCCCTGGCATTGCGCACAGCTTTGTGGTTTGACTGGTAATCTGGCTTGTACTGTTAAGGCGGTTGTCCAACAACTTCCTTCAGGGCAAGCAAGCGGTACAGAGGCCAGAGTTCCATGGCCCTCAGCGAAGGACAGTCAGAGTTCAACTGTTACTGTCAAGGGACAGTCAGAGTTCAATTGCTATCGGCGAAGGACAGTCAGAGCTCAGTGGCTGTCAGCGAAGGACAGTCAGAGTTCAACTGCTATCGACAAAGGACAGTCAGAGTTCAATTGCTATTGGCAAAGGTCAGTCAGAGCTCAGTGGCTGTCAGCGAAGGACAGTCAGAGTTCAACTGCTATCGACAAAGGACAGTCAGAGTTCAATTGCTATTGGCGAAGGGAATTTCCAAGATCTGGGTCAGACGAAACCAGCATGTTTTTCAATGCCTTTGAATGTGACACGACTCTCTCTCTCTCTCTCGAAATCTACAATACCCAGGGAATTATTCTAGACAAGTAAATTTGAGGAAGTACATGCACCTTCACACCTACCTCTCAATGTCACTCTTCTCAACCAGACACTGTAGAACTGCATCTAAACGATTACGGGCTGTTGAAGCCTCAAGATCTGCAGGCGACAGAAACCACATCAGTGATTAAAGGAACTGAGGGTCAGGGACTGAGGGAATGCTGCACTGTCGGAGGGGTCAGTACTGAGGGAGTGCTGTACTATCAGAGGGTCAGTACTGAGGGAGTGCTGCACTGTCAGAGGGTCAGTACTGAGGGAATGCTGCACTGTCAGAGGGTCAGTACTGAGGGAGTGCTGTACTATCAGAGGGTCAGTACTGAGGGAGTGCTGCACTGTCAGAGGGTCAGTACTGAGGGAATGCTGCACTGTCGGAGGGTCAGTACTGAGGGAATGCTGCCACTGTTGGAGGGTCAGTACTGAGGGAATGCTGCACTGTCGGAGGGTCAGTACTGAGGGAGTGCTGCACTGTCAGGGGTCAGTACTGAGGGAATGCTGCACTGTCGGAGGGTCAGTACTGAGGAGTGCTGTACTATCAGAGGGTCAGTACTGAGGGAGTGCTGCACTGTCAGAGGTCAGTACTGAGGGAATGCTGCACTTGTCAGAGGGTCAGTACTGAGGAGTGCTGTACTATCAGAGGGTCAGTACTGAGGGAGTGCTGCACTGTCGGAGGGTCAGTACTGAGGGAATGCTGCACTGTCGGAGGGTCAGTACTGAGGGAATGCTGCACTGTCGAGGGTCAGTACTGAGGGAATGCTGCACTGTCGGAGGGTCAGTACTGAGGGAGTGCTGCACTGTCGGAGGGTCAGTACTGAGGGAATGCTGCACTGTCAGAGGGTCAGTACTGAGGGAGTGCTGTACTATCAGAGGGTCAGTACTGAGGGAATGCTGCACTGTCGGAGGGTCAGTACTGAAGGAATGCTGCACTGTCGGAGGGTCAGTACTGAAGAGAATGCTGCACTGTAGGAGGGTCAGTACTGAGGGAATGCTGCACTGTCGGAGGGTCAGTACTGAGGGAGTGCCGCACTGTCGGAGGGTCAGTCTGAGGGAGTGCCGCACTGTCGGAGGGTCAGTACTGAGGGAGTGCCGCACTGTCGGAGGGTCAGCACTGTGAGGGAGTGCCGCACTGTCGGAGGGTCAGTACTGAGGGAGTGCCGCACTGTCGGAGGGTCAGTACTGAGGGAATGCCGCACTGTCGGAGGGTCAGTACTGAGGGAGTGCTGCACTGTCCGGAGGGTCAGTACTGAGGGAGTGCTGCACTGTCCGGAGGGTCAGTACTGAGGGAGTGCCGCACTGTCGGAGGGTCAGTCTGAGGGAGTGCTGCACTGTCGGAGGGTCAGTACTGAGGGAGTGCTGCACTGTCGGCAGGGTCAGTACTGAGGGAATGCTGCACTGTCGGCAGGGTCAGTACTGAGGGAGTGCTGCACTGTCAGAGGGTCAGTACTGAGGGAATGCTGCACTGTCGGAGGGTCAGTACTGAGGGAGTGGCTGTACTATCAGAGGGTCAGTACTGAGGGGAGTGCTGCACTGTCAGAGGGTCAGTACTGAGGGAATGCTTGCACTGTCAGAGGGTCAGTACTGAGGGAGTGCTGTACTATCAGAGGGTCAGTACTGAGGGAGTGCTGCACTGTCGGAGGGTCAGTACTGAGGGAATGCTGCACTGTCGGAGGGTCAGTACTGAGGGAATGCTGCACTGTCGGAGGGTCAGTACTGAGGGAATGCTGCACTGTCGGAGGGTCAGTACTGAGGGAATGCTGCACTGTCGGAGGGTCAGTACTGAGGGAGTGCTGCACTGTCAGAGGGTCAGGTGACTGAGGGAGTGCTGCACTGTCAGAGGGTCAGTACTGAGGGAATGCTGCACTGTCAGAGGGTCAGTACTGAGGGAGGCTGTACTGATCAGAGGGTCAGTACTGAGGGAATGCTGCACTGTCGGAGGGTCAGTACTGAAGGAATGCTGCACTGTCGGAGGGTCAGTACTGAAGGAATGCTGCACTGTAGGAGGGTCAGTACTGAGGGAATGCTGCACTGTCGGAGGGTCAGTACTGAGGGAGTGCCGCACTGTCCGGAGGGGTCAGTCTGAGGGAGTGCCGCACTGTTCGAAGGGTCAGTACTGAGGGAGTGCCGCACTGTCGGAGGGTCAGCACTTGAGGGAGTGCCGCACTGTCGGAGGGTCAGCACTGAGGGAGTGCCGCACTGTCGGAGGGTCAGTACTGAGGGAGATGCCGCACTGTCGGAGGGTCAGTACTGAGGGAGTGCTGCACTGTCGGAGGGTCAGTACTGAGGGAGTGCCGCACTGTCGGAGGGTCAGTCTGAGGGAGTGCTGCACTGTCGGAGGGTCAGTACTGAGGGAGTGCCTGCACTGTCGGAGGGTCAAGTACTGAGTGAGTGCTGCACTGTCGGAGGGTCAGTACTGAGGGAGTGCTGCACTGTCGGAGGTGCCATCTTTCAGATGAGACATTAAACCGAGGCCCCCGTCTGCCCTCTCAGGTGGGTGTAAAGGATCCCACGGGCACTATTTGGAAGAAGAGCCGGGCGGTGGGGGGCAGTTCTCCCCGGTGTCCTGGGGACAATATTTATCCCTCAACCAACATCACTAGGAAAAAAAAACCGATGATCTGGGTCATTATCACATTGCTGTTTGTGGGATCTTGCTGTGCGAATATTGGCTGCCGTGTTTCCTACATTCCAAACAGTGACCACACTTCAACAAAAGTACGTCATTGGTTGTGAAACACTTTGGGACTTCCTGAGGTGGGGAAAGGCGCTAGAGAAATACATGTCTTCCTTTTGTTTGGAACTCTACCCTGAACCTCTCCATCATACTTCCCTGCAGACTGCTCCAAAGCCACATGTTGAACCCCCTGCTTTATTTTATTCATTCATGAGATGTGGGCGTCACTGGCCAGGCCAGCATTTATTGCCCATCCCCTAATTGCCCTTGAGAAGGTGGTGGTGAGCTGCCTTCTTGAACCGCTGCAGTCCATGTTGGGTAGGTACACCCACAGTGCTGTTAGGGAGGGAGTTCCAGGATTTTGACCCAGTGACAGTGAAGGAACGGCGATATAGTTCCAAGTCAGGGTGGTGTGTGACTTGGAGGGGAACTTGCAGGTGGTGGTGTTCCCATGCATCTGCTGCCTTGTCCTTCTAGTTGGTAGAGGTCGCGGGTTTGGAAGGTGCTGTCTATGGAGGCCTTGGTGCATTGCTGCAGTGCATCTTGTAGATGGTACACACTGCTGCCACTGTGTGTCGGTGGTGGAGGGAGTCAATGTTTGTAGATGGGGGGTGCCAATCAAGCGGGCTGCTTTGTCCTGGATGCGTGCCGAGCTGTCTTGAGTGTTGTTGGAGTTGCACCCACCCAGGCAAGTGGAGAGTATTCCATCACACTCCTGACTTGTGCCTTGTAGATGGTGGACAGGCTTTGGGGAGTCAGGAGGTGAGTTACTCACTGTAGACTTCCCAACCTCTGACCTGCTCTGTAGCTACAGTATTTATATGGCAACTCCAGTTCAGTTTCTGGTCAATAGTAACCCCCAGGAAGTTGATAGTGGGGGATTCAGCGATGGTAATGCCATTGAATGTCAAGGGGAGATGGTTAGATTCTCTCTTGGGTGAGATGGTCATTTGCCTGGCACTTGTGTGCCACTTAACAGCCCAAGCCTGGATATTGTCCAGGTCTTGCTGCATGTGGACAGGGACTGCTTCAGTATCTGAGGAGTCGCGAATGGTGCTGAACATTGTGCAATCATCAGTGAACACCCCCACTTCTGACCTTATGATGGAGGGAAGGATGAAGCACCTGAAGATGGTCTCTTCCCAGCCCTCCACACACTGCCTGGGCTCTTTGCTCCAGTCCCAGCAACCTTGGGGTTTTATTGATGTAGGGTGGATAACACAGGAACAGGAGGAGGCCATTCAGCCCCTCTCGAGCCTGTTACACAGGAACAGGAGGAGGCCCATTCAGCCCCCTCTCGAGCCTGTTACACAGGAACAGGAGGAGGCCATTCAGCCCTCTCGAGCCTGTTACACAGGAACAGGAGGAGGCCCATTCAGCCCCTCTCGAGCCTGTTCCACCATTCAATTACATCATGACTGATCTGTATCTTAACTCCATCTCCCCCCCCCCTTGGTTCTGTAACCCTTAATCCCCTCACCCAGCTAAAATCCATCAATCTGAGTTTTGAAATTCCAATTGACCCCCAGCCTCGACAGCTTTTCTGGGGCAGAGAGTTCCAGATTCCACTCCCCTTTGTGTGAAGAGGTGCTTCCTGACATCACTCCTGAACGGCCTGGCTCTGATTTTAAGGTTCTGCCCCCTTGTTCTGGACTCCCCCTCCCCCCACCAGAGGAAATAGTTTCTCTCTATCGACCCGATCGAATCCTTTAATCATCTTAAACCCCCTTGATTTGATCACCCTTTAATCTATATACTTGAGGGATAAATGAGCTGTGAGGGGGGAGATCTGTGACAGGGTGTTGGGGGGGGGTCGGTTGGGGGAGACAATGCAGGGGACAGAAACTGCCCAGCCTCACCTGTTTTCTCTGTCTTCACTTTCACTGAGAGCATGCAGCACCGTGAGGTCTCATTCACACGATGGGCGTCTCAGAGTCAGCACAGACAGCACCAAGATCAACACTTCCTTCAACAGGCCTGTGACAGAGGAGACACAAGCTGAGAGATGGCATTACTGAACTTTCACATTTAACACTGGACCATGCCCTGAAATGGCTGCAGGGAAACAGCCTTGAGCTGGGAATGGGAAAAAACATTCACTTCCCATTCTTGTCAAAGAATTAAGTATCAGGAATTCTCTGGCTGTGAACTTCTTCCGGAGCCACTGAGATCCTGAACAGTGTGAAGGAGCTGGATTAACATCAGTAGAGATACAGTCAGTAACACTAGGCGCTGGGGAGAGAGTGGTTACTGAGTGACAGTGTGCGGGAGCTGGATTAATATCAGTAGAGTACAGGTGAGTAACAAGGGCGCTGGGGAGAGAGTGGTTACTGAGTGACAGTGTGCGGGAGCTGGATTAATATCAGTAGAGATACAGTGAGTAACACAGGGCGCTGGGAGAGAGTGGTTACTGAGTGACAGTGTGAGGGAGCTGGATTAATATCAGTAGAGATACAGTCAGTAACACAGGGCGCTGGGAGAGAGTGGTTACTGAGTGACAGTGTGCGGGAGCTGGATTAATATCAGTAGAGATACAGTGAGTAACACAGGGCGCTGGGGAGAGAGTGGTTACTGAGTGACAGTGTGAGGGAGCTGGATTAACATCAGTAGAGATACAGTCAGTAACACAGGGCGCTGGGAGGAGAGGGGTTATTAAATGACCACGTGAGGGAGCTGGATTAACATCAGTAGAGATCCAGTCAGTAACACAGGGCACTGGGGGGGGGGGGGGGGGGGAGAAGGGTTACTGAGGGAGCTGGATTAACATCATAGAGATACAGTCAGTAACACAGGGCACTGGAAAAAAGGGATTACTGAGTGACCAGTGTGAGGGAGCTGGATTAACATCAGTAGAGATACAGTCAGTAACACAGGGTGCTGGGGAGAGAGGGGTTACTGAGTGACAGTGTGGAGGGAGCTGGATTATCAGTAGAGATACAGTCAGTAACACAGGGCACTGGGGGGAGAAGGGTTACTGAGTGACCAGTGTGAGGGAGCCGTGTGTGAGAGAGCTGTGTATGGGATCTGTGTGAGGGAGCTGCATGAGGTGGGAACTATGTGCGAGGGAGCTGTGTGGGGGGTATCTATTTGCGGGAGCTGTGTGTATGGAGGATCTATTTGGGAGGAGCTCTGTGCGAGGGGGATCTATGGTGTAGCTGTGTGTGGGGGGTGTAGGGGATTTATTTGGGGAATGTGTGTTGTGGGGTGCAGGGGATCTATTTGGCAGATGTGTGTGGGGGGAGGTGTAGGGATCTATTTGGGGGATCTGTGGTGTGGTGGAGAGCGTATCGGTGATCTGTTTGGGGGATCTGCTTATGTGTGGAGTTGTAGGGGATGTATTTGGCAGATGTGTGTGGGAGTTGTAGGGGATAAATTTGGGAGGTCTGTGTGGGGGTGTAGGGGATCTATGTGTGTGGAGAGGGTATCTGAGATCTATTTGGGGGATCTGTGTGTGGGGGGGGGGTGTGTGGGATCTATTTGGGGGGTCTGTGTGGGGGTGTAGGGGATCTATGTGTGTGGAGAGGGTATCTGAGATCTATTTGGGGGATCTGTGTGTGGGGGGGGGGTGTGTGGGATCTATTTGGGGGGTCTGTGTGGGGGTGTAGGGGATCTATGTGTGTGGAGAGGGTATCTGAGATCTATTTGGGGGGATCTGTGTCGTGGGGGGGGGGGGAGGTGTGTGGGGATCTATTTGGTGGATCTGTGTGTGGGGGGGGGTGTGTGGGATCTATTTGGGGGGTCTGTGTGGGGTGTAGGGGATCTATGTGTGTGGAGAGGGTATCTGAGATCTATTTGGGGGATCTGTGTGTGGGGGGGGGGGGGAGGTGTGTGGGATCTATTTGGTGGATCTGTGTGTGTGGGGGGTGTGTGGGATCTATTTGGGGGGTCTGTGTGGGGGGTGGTAGGGGAGCTATGTGTGTGGAGAGGGTATCTGAGATCTATTTGGGGGATCTGTGTGTCGGGGATCATGTGCGAGAGCTAGTGTGAGAGATAATAAAAGGTTCCATGAACCCATTCTTGCAGCTGCAGTAATGGCGGCCGGCCATTTCCGGTCAACAACATCCGGTGGGCACAGTCCATCTCCGCTATTGTTGGAGTTTGGCAGCAGCTCCCCGGCGGCCTCTCAGCCGAGGCCCAAACCCACCCTACCCGGCCCAGGGCACCCACCAGGGCCGTTCCCCGCTCCCCCGAAGCCCGCTCTCACACCCAGCCCGCTCCTGAGGCTTTCCTCCGGCCCGCTCACTCCTCGGCTCTCCGCTGCTTGACTGCCTCCAACCGTCCACTCCGACCTGGCCCCACGCCGACGCGTGGCGTCACCGCGTCGCCCCGCCCCTCAAGGCCACGCCCCTACTTGCCCCGCCTCTCCGCGCTGACGTTACCGCACAGTGCCCGCCTTCCCAGCCGCCGAGCGCTCTCACCGATTGGTGGACGTCCCCCTTGCGAGCCTTGCGTCGGCTTGAGGCCCCGCCCCACCAGCCCGGTTTATCCCTCCAAAGCCCCGCCCCTTTCCTGTGCGTCATGGCGTCACGGCGCAGCAGCCGTTGGCCCGCCCGCGCCCTGGGGGGTGGGGGTGAGTTTGAATCCCGTCCGGTTGGGCGGCGGGATGGAGAGCGGGATTGCGCTGGAGGCGGGGGCGGAGGCGGTGGAAGACCATGGTCATGGAGGCAGCAGCAAGGTGAGACAGGAGCGGGAGGTCTCTGACCTGGGGTCAGTTATTGGGGTTCGGGGGGTCTCTGACCCTCACTCGGGTCAGTTATTGGGGTTCGGGGGGTCTCTGACCCTCACTCGGGTCAGTTATTGGGGCTCGGAGGGTCTTTGATCCTCACTCGGGTCAGTTATTGGGGTTCAGGGGTCTCTGATCCTCACTCGGGTCAGTTATTGGGGTTCAGGGGTCTCTGATCCTCACTCGGTCAGTTATTGGGGTTCGGGGGGTCTCTGACCCTCACTCTGGTCAGTTATTGGGGTTCAGGGGTCTCTGATCCTCACTCGGGTCAGTTATTGGGATTCGGGGGGTCTCTTGACCCTCACTCGGGTCAGTTATTGGGGTTCAGGGGTCTCTGATCCTCACTCGGGTCAGTTATTGTGGTTCAGGGGTCTCTGACCCTCACTCGGGTCAGTTATTGGGATTCGGGGGTCTCTGACCCTCACTCGGGTCAGTTATTGGGGTTCGGGGGGTCTCTGACCCTCACTCGGGTCAGTTATTGGGAGTCGGGGGGTCTCTGACCCTCACTCGGGTCAGTTATTGTGGTTCAGGGTCTCTGACCCTCACTCGGGTCAGTTATTGGGATTCGGGGGGTATCTTATCCTCACTCGGGTCAGTTATTGGGGTTCGGGGGGTCTCTGACCCTCACTCCAGTCAGTTATTGGGGTTCGGGGGGTCTCTGACCCTCACTCGGGTTAGTTATTGGGGTTCGGGGGTCTCTGACCCTCACTCGGGTCAGTTATTGGGGTTCAGGGGTCTCTGACCCTCACTCGGGTCAGTTATTGGGATTCGGGGGTATCTTATCCTCACTCGGGTAAGTTATTGGGGTTCGGGGGGTCTCTGACCCTCACTCTAGTCAGTTATTGGGGTTCAGGGGTCTCTGACCCTCACTCAGGTCGGTTATTGGGGTTCAGGGGTCTCTGACCCTCACTCGGGTCAGTTATTGGGGTTCGGAGGGCCTCTGATCCTCACTCGGGTCAGTTATTGGGGTTCGGGGGGTATCTGACCCTCACTCGGGTCAGTTATTGGGGTTCAGGGTCTCTTATCCTCACTCGGGTCAGTTATTGGGTTCAGAGGGTCTCTGACCCTCACTCGGGTCAGTTATTGGGGTTCGGGGGGTATCTTATCCTCACTCGGGTCAGTTATTGGGGTTCGGGGGGGGTCTCTGACCCTCACTCTGGTCAGTTATTGGGGTTCAGGGGTCTCTGACCCTCACTCGGGTCAGTTATTGGGGTTCGGAGGGCCTCTGATCCTCACTCGGGTCAGTTATTGGGGGTTCGGGGGGGTATCTTATCCTCACTCGGGTCAGTTATTGGGGTTCGGGGGGGTCTCTGACCCTCACTGACCTGGGGTCAGTTATTGGGGTTCGGGGTGTATGTTATCCACACTCGGGTCAGTTATTGGGGTTCGGCGGGGGGGGGGTCTCTGACCCTCACTGACCTCGGGTCAGTTATTGAGGTTCAGGGGTCTCTGACCCTCACTCAGGTCAGTTATTGGGGTTCGGTGGGTATCTTATCCTCACTCAGGTCAGTTATTGGGATTCGGGGGTATGTTATCCTCATTCGGGTCAGTTATAGGGGTTCGGGGGGTCTCTGACCCTCACTGACCTGGGGTCATATTGGGGTTCAGGGGGGTCTCTGACCCTCACTCAGGTCAGTTATTGGGGTTCGGGGGGTATGTTATCCTCACTCGGGTCAGTTATTGGGGTTTTGGGGGGGGGTCTCTGACCCTCACTGACCTGGGTCAGTTATTGGGGTTCGGGGGTCTCTTATCCTCACTCAGGTCAGTTATTGGGGTTCAGGGGAGTCTCTGACCCTCACTGACCTCGGTCAGTTATTGGGTTCAGGGGTCTCTGATCCTCACTCGGGTCAGTTATTGGGGTTCGGGGGGGTCTCTTATCCTCACTCAGGTCAGTTATTGGGGTTCGGGGGGGTCTCTGATCCTCACTCAGGTCAGTTATTGGGGTTCGGGGGGGTCTCTGATCCTCACTCGGGTCAGTTATCGGGGTTCGGGGGGTCTGTGTTCCACACTCAGGTCAGTTATTGGGGTTCGGGGGGGTCTCTGATCCTCACTCGGGCAGTTATTGGGGTTCGGGGGGTCTCTGTTCCTCACTCGGGTCAGTTATTGGGGTTTCGGGGGGGTCTCTGATCCTCACTCGGGTCAGTTATTGGGGTTCGGGGGGTCTCTGTTCATCAGTCGGGTCAGTTATTGGGGTTCGGGGGGGGTCTCTGTTCCTCACTCGGGTCAGTTATTGGGGTTCGGAGGGTCTCTGATCCTCACTCGGGTCAGTTTGATCCTCACTCGGGTTAGTTATTGGGGTTCGGAGGGTCTCTGATCTTCATTCGGGTCAGTTATTGCGGTTCGGAGGGTCTCTGATCTTCATTCGGGTCAGTTATTGGGGTTCGGGGGGTCTCTGATCTTCACTCGGGTTAGTTATTGGGGTTCGGAGGGTCTCTGATCTTCACTCGGGTTAGTTATTGGGGTTCGGGGGGCTCTGATCCTCACTCGGGTCAGTTATTGGGGTTCGGGGGTCTCTGATCCTCACTCGGGTTAGTTATGGGGTTCGGGGGTCTCTGATCCTCACTCGGGTCAGTTATTGGGGTTCGGGGAGTCTCTGATCCTCACTCAGGTCAGTTATTGGGGTTCGAGGGGTCTCTGTTCCTCACTCGGGTCAGTTATTGGGGTTCGGGGGGTCTCTGATCCTCACTCGGGTCAGTTTGATCTTCACTCGGGTCAGTTATTGGGGTTCGGGGGTCTCTGATCCTCACTCGGGTCAGTTATTGGGGTTCGGGGAGTCTCTGATCCTCACTCAGGTCAGTTATTGGGGTTCGAGGGGTCTCTGTTCCTCACTCGGGTCAGTTATTGGGGTTCGGGGGGTCTCTGATCCTCACTCGGGTCAGTTGATCTTCACTCGGGTCAGTTATTGGGGTTCGGGGAGTCTCTGATCCTCACTCAGGTCAGTTATTGGGGTTCGGGGAGTCTCTGATCCTCACTCGGGTCTGCTATTGGGGTTCGGGGAGTCTCTGATCCTCACTCAGGTCAGTTATTGGGGTTCGGGGGGTCTCTGTTCCTCACTCGGGTCAGTTTATTGGGTTCGGGGGGGTCTCTGTTCCTCACTCGGGTCAGTTATTGGGGTTTGGGGAGTCTCTGATCCTCACTCAGGTCAGTTATTGGGGTTCGGGGGGTCTCTGATCCTCACTCGGGTCAGTTATTGGGGTTCGGGGGGGTCTCTGATCCTCACTCAGATCAGTTATTGGGGTTCGGGGGGTCTCTGATCCTCACTCAGGTCAGTTATTGGGGTTCGGGGGGTCTCTGTTCCTCACTCGGGTCAGTTATTGGGGTTCGGGGGGTCTCTGATCCTCACTCGGGTCAGTTTGATCCTCACTCGGGTTAGTTATTGGGGTTCGGGGGGTCTCTGATCTTCACTCGGGTCAATTATTGGGGTTCGGGGGGTCTCTGATCCTCACTCGGGTCAGTTTGATCTTCACTCGGGTCAGTTATTGGGGTTCGGGGGTCTCTGTTCCTCACTCGGGTTAGTTATTGGGGTTCGGGGGGTCTCTGATCCTCACTCGGGTCAGTTTGATCCTCACTCGGGTTAGTTATTGGGGTTCAGGGGGGTCTCTGATCTTCACTCGGGTCAGTTATTGGGGTTCGGGGGGTCTCTGATCTTCACTCGGGTCAGTTATTGGGGTTCGGGGGGTCTCTGATCTTCATTCGGGTCAGTTATTGGGGTTCGGAGGGTCTCTGATCCTCACTCGGGTCAGTTTATTGGGGTTCGGGAGTCTCTGATCCTCACTCGGGTCAGTTTGATCCTCACTCGGGTTAGTTATTGGGGTTCGGGGGTCTCTGATCCTCACTCAGGTCAGTTATTGGGGTTTGGGGGGTCTCTGTTCCTCACTCGGGTCAGTTATTGGGTTTCGGGGGGTCTCTGATCCTCACTCGGGTCAGTTTGATCTTCACTCGGGTCAGTTATTGGGGTTCGGGGGGTCTCTGATCCTCACTCGGGTCAGTTATTGGGGTTCGGGGGGTCTCTGTCCTCACTCGGGTCAGTTATTGGGGTTCAGGGGGGTCTCTGTCCTCACTCGGGTCAGTTATTGGGGTTCGGGGGGTCTCTGATCCTCACTCGGGTCAGTTATTGGGGTTCAGGGGTCTCTGATCTTCACTCTGGTCAGTTATTGGGGTTTGGCTGGGTCTCTGTCCTCACTCGGGTCAGTTATTGGGGTTCGGAGGGTCTCTGATCTTCACTCGGGTCAATTATTGGGGTTCGGGGGGTCTCTGATCCTCACTCGGGTCAGTTTGATCCTCACTCGGGTCAGTTATTGGGGTTCGGGGGGTCTCTGATCCTCACTCGGGTCAGTTTGATCTTCACTCGTGTCAGTTATTGGGGTTCGGAGGGTCTCTGATCTTCACTCGGGTCAATTATTGGGGTTCGGGGGGTCTCTGATCCTCACTCGGGTCAGTTTGATCTTCACTCGGGTCAATTATTGGGGTTCGGGGGGTCTCTGATCCTCACTCGGGTCAGTTATTGTGGTTCGGAGGGTCTCTGATCTTCACTCGGGTCAGTTATTGGGGTTCGGGGGGTCTCTGATCCTCACTCGGGTCAGTTTGATCTTCACTCGGGTCAGTTATTGGGGTTCGGGGGGGTCTCTGATCCTCACTCGGGTCAGTTATTGGGGTTCGGGGGGTCTCTGTCCTCACTCGGGTCAGTTATTGGGGTTCGGGGGGGTCTCTGTCCTCACTCGGGTCAGTTTGATCTTCACTCGGGTCAGTTATTGGGGTTCGGGGGGTCTCTGATCCTCACTCGGGTCAGTTTGATCTTCACTCGGGTCAGTTATTGGGGTTCGGAGGGTCTCTGATCTTCACTCGGGTCAATTATTGGGGTTCGGGGGGTCTCTGATCCTCACTTGGGTCAGTTATTGTGGTTCGGAGGGTCTCTGATCTTCACTCGGGTCAATTATTGGGGTTCGGGGGGTCTCTGATCCTCACTCGGGTCAGTTATTGTGGTTCGGAGGGTCTCTGATCTTCACTCGGGTCAATTATTGGGGTTCGGGGGGTCTCTGATCCTCACTCGGGTCAGTTATTGGGGTTCGGGGGTCTCTGATCCTCACTCGGGTCAGTTATTGGGGTTCGGGGGTCTCTGATCCTCACTCGGGTCAGTTATTGGGGTTCGGGGGTCTCTGATCCTCACTCGGGTCAGTTATTGGTGTTCGGGGAGTCTCTGATCCTCACTCGGGTTAGTTATTGGGGTTCGGGGGGTCTCTGTTCCTCACTCGGGTCAGTTATTGGGGTTCGGGGGGTCTCTGATCCTCACTCGGGTCAGTTTGATCTTCACTCGGGTCAGTTATTGGGGTTCGGGGGGGGTCTCTGTTCCTCACGCGGGTCAGTTATTGGGGTTCGGGGGGTCTCTGTTCCTCACTCGGGTCAGTTATTGGGGTTCGGGGGGTCTCTGATCCTCACTCGGGTCAGTTTGATCCTCACTCGGGTCAGTTATTGGGGTTCGGAGGGTCTCTGATCCTCACTCGGGTCAGTTATTGGGGTTCGGGGGGTCTCTGTCCTCACTCGGGTCAGTTATAGGGGTTCGGGGGGGTCTCTGATCCTCACTCGGGTCAGTTATTGGGGTTCGGGGGGTCTCTGTCCTCACTCGGGTTAGTTATTGGGGTTCGGGGGGGGTCTCTGTCCTCACTCGGGTTAGTTATTGGGGTTTGGAGGGTCTCTGATCCTCACTCGGGTCAGTTATTGGGGTTCGGGGGGTCTCTGTTCCTCACTCGGGTCAGTTATTGGGGTTCGGGGGGTCTCTGTTCCTCACTCGGGTCAGTTATTGGGGTTCGGGGGGTCTCTGATCCTCACTCGGGTCAGTTTGATCCTCACTCGGGTCAGTTATTGGGGTTCGGAGGGTCTCTGATCCTCACTCGGGTCAGTTATTGGGGTTCGGGGGGTCTCTGTCCTCACTCGGGTCAGTTATAGGGGTTCGGGGGGGTCTCTGATCCTCACTCGGGTCAGTTATTGGGGTTCGGGGGGGTCTCTGTCCTCACTCGGGTTAGTTATTGGGGTTCGGGGGGGTCTCTGATCCTCACTCGGGTCAGTTTGATCTTCACTCGGGTTAGTTATTGGGGTTCAGAGGGTCTCTGATCCTCACTCGGGTCAGTTATTGGGGTTCGGGGGGTCTCTGTCCTCACTCGGGTCAGTTATAGGGGTTCGGGGGGGTCTCTGATCCTCACTCGGGTCAGTTATTGGGGTTCGGGGGGTCTCTGTCCTCACTCGGGTTAGTTATTGGGGTTCGGGGGGTCTCTGATCCTCACTCGGGTCAGTTATTGGGGTTCGGGGGGTCTCTGATCCTCACTCGGGTTAGTTATTGGGGTTCGGGGGTCTCTGATCCTCACTCGGGTCAGTTATTGGGGTTCGGGGAGTCTCTGATCCTCACTCAAGGGTCTCTGATCCTCACTCGGGTCAGTTTGATCTTCACTCGGGTTAGTTATTGGGGTTCAGAGGGTCTCTGATCCTCACTCGGGTCAGTTATTGGGGTTCGGGGGGTCTCTGTCCTCACTCGGGTCAGTTATTGGGGTTCGGAGGGTCTCTGATCCTCACTCGGGTCAGTTATTGGGGTTCGGGTGGTCTCTGATCCTCACTCTGGTCAGTTATTGGGGTTCGGGGGGTCTCTGATCCTCACTCGGGTCAGTTATTGGGGTTCGGGTGGTCTCTGATCCTCACTCGGGTCAGTTATTGGGGTTCGGGGGGTCTCTGATCCTCACTCGGGTCAGTTTGATCCTCACTCGGGTCAGTTATTGGGGTTCGGGGGGGTCTCTGATCCTCACTCGGGTTAGTTTGATCCTCACTCGGGTCAGTTATTGGGGTTCGGGTGGTCTCTGATCCTCACTCTGGTCAGTTATTGGGGTTCGGGGGGTCTCTGATCCTCACTCGGGTCAGTTATTGGGGTTCGGGTGGTCTCTGATCCTCACTCTGGTCAGTTATTGGGGTTCGGGGGGTCTCTGATCCTCACTCTGGTCAGTTATTGGGGTTCGGGGGGTCTCTGATCCTCACTCTGGTCAGTTATTGGGGTTCGGAGGGTCTCTGATCCTCACTCGGGTCAGTTATTGGGGTTCGGGTGGTCTCTGATGCTCACTCTGGTCAGTTATTGGGGTTCGGGGGGTCTCTGATCCTCACTCGGGTCAGTTATTGGGATTCAGAGGGTCTCTGATCCTCACTCGGGTCAGTTATTGGGGTTCGGAGGGTCTCTGATCCTCACTCGGGTCAGTTATTGGGGTTCGGAGGGTCTCTGATCTTCACTCGGGTCAGTTATTGGGGTTCGGGGGGGTCTCTGATCCTCACTCGGGTCAGTTATTGGGGTTCGGGGGGTCTCTGATCCTCACTCGGGTCAGTTTGATCCTCACTCGGGTCAGTTATTGGGGTTCGGAGGGTCTCGGATCCTCACTCGGGTCAGTTATTGGGGTTCGGGGGGGTCTCTGATCCTCACTCGGGTTAGTTATTGGGGTTCGGAGGGTCTCTGATCCTCACTCGGGTCAGTTTGATCCTCACTCGGGTTAGTTATTGGGGTTCGGGGGGTCTCTGATCCTCACTCGGGTCAGTTATTGGGGTTCGGGGGGTCTCTGTCCTCACTCGGGTCAGTTATTGGGGTTCGGGGGGTCTCTGTCCTCACTCGGGTTAGTTATTGGGGTTCGGGGGGTCTCTGATCCTCACTCGGGTTAGTTATTGGGGTTCAGGGGTCTCTGATCCTCACTCGGGTCAGTTATTGGGGTTCAGGGGTCTCTGATCCTCACTCGGGTCAGTTATTGGGGTTCGGGGGGTCTCTGTCCTCACTCGGGTTAGTTATTGGGGTTCGGGGGGTCTCTGATCCTCACTCGGGTCAGTTATTGGGGTTCGGGGGGTCTCTGATCTTCACTCGGGTCAGTTTGACCCTCACTCAGGTCAGTTATTGGGGTTCGGGGGGTCTCTGATCCTCACTCGGGTCAGTTTGATCTTCACTCGGGTTAGTTATTGGGGTTCGGAGGGTCTCTGATCCTCACTCTGGTCAGTTATTGGGGTTCGGGGGGGTCTCTGATCCTCACTCGGGTCAGTTATTGGGGTTCGGGGGGTCTCTGATCCTCACTCGGGTCAGTTATTGGGGTTCGGAGGGTCTCTGATCCTCACTCGGGTCAGTTTGATCCTCACTCGGGTTAGTTATTGGGGTTCAGAGGGTCTCTGATCCTCACTCGGGTTAGTTATTGGGGTTCGGGGGGTCTCTGATCCTCACTCGGGTCAGTTTGATCCTCACTCGGGTTAGTTATTGGGGTTCGGGGGTCTCTGATCCTCACTCGGGTCAGATATTGGGGTTCGGGGAGTGTCTGATCCTCACTCGGGTCAGTTATTGGGGTTCGGAGGGTCTCTGATCCTGACTCGGGTCAGTTTGATCCTCACGGGTTAGTTATTGGGGTTCGGGGGTCTCTGATCCTCACTCGGGTCAGATATTGGGGTTTGGGGAGTGTCTGATCCTCACTCGGGTCAGTTATTGGGGTTCGGGGGGTCTCTGTCCTCACTCGGGTTAGTTATTGGGGTTCGGGGATCTCTGATCTTCACTCGGGTCAGTTATTGGGGTTCAGGGGGTCTCTGATCCTCGCTCGGGTCAGTTATTGGGGTTCGGGTGGTCTCTGATCCTCACTCTGGTCAGTTATTGGGGTTCGGGGGGGTCTCTGATCCTCACTCGGGTCAGTTATTGGGGTTCGGGGGGTCTCTGATCCTCACTCGGGTCAGTTATTGGGGTTCGGGGGGTCTCTGATCCTCACTCGGGTCAGTTTGATCCTCACTCGGGTTAGTTATTGGTGTTCGGGGAGTGTCTGATCCTCACGGGTTAGTTATTGGGGTTCGGGGGGTCTCTGATCCTCACTCGGGTTAGTTATTGGGGTTCGGGGAGTGTCTGATCCTCACGGGTTAGTTATTGGGGTTCGGGGGGTCTCTGATCCTCACTCGGGTCAGTTATTGGGGTTCGGGGGGTCTCTGATCCTCACTCGGGTCAGTTTGATCCTCACTCGGGTTAGTTATTGGGGTTCGGGGGGTCTCTGATCCTCACTCGGGTTAGTTATTGGGGTTCGGGGGGTCTCTGATCCTCACTCGGGTCAGTTTGATCCTCACTCGGGTCAGTTATTGGGGTTCGGGGGGTCTCTGATCCTCACTCGGGTCAGTTTGATCCTCATTCGGGTCAGTTATTGGGGTTCAGAGGGTCTCTGATCCTCACTCGGGTCAGTTATTGGGGTTCGGGGGGTCTCTGATCCTCACTCGGGTCAGTTTGATCCTCACTCGGGTTAGTTATTGGGGTTCGGCGGGTCTCTGATCCTCACTCGGGTCAGTTATTGGGGTTCGGGGGGTCTCTGATCCTCACTCGGGTCAGTTATTGGGGTTCGGGGGGTCTCTGATCCTCACTCGGGTTAGTTATTGGGGTTCGGGGGGTCTCTGATCCTCACTCGGGTCAGTTTGATCCTCACTCGGGTTAGTTATTGGGGTTCGGGGGGTCTCTGATCCTCACTCGGGTCAGTTATTGGGGTTCGGGGGGTCTCTGATCCTCACTCGGGTCAGTTATTGGGGTTCGGGGGGTCTCTGATCCTCACTCGGGTCAGTTATTGGGGTTCGGGGGGTCTCTGATCCTCACTCGGGTCAGTTATTGGGGTTCGGGGGGTCTCTGATCCTCACTCGGGTCAGTTATTGGGGTTCGGGGGGTCTCTGATCCTCACTCGGGTTAGTTATTGGGGTTCGGGGGGTCTCTGATCCTCACTCGGGTCAGTTATTGGGGTTCGGGGGGTCTCTGATCCTCACTCGGGTCAGTTATTGGGGTTCGGGGGGTCTCTGATCCTCACTCGGGTTAGTTATTGGGGTTCGGGTGGTCTCTGATCCTCACTCGGGTCAGTTATTGGGGTTCAGGGGGGTCTCTGATCCTCACTCGGGTCAGTTTGATCCTCACTCGGGTTAGTTATTGGGGTTCGGAGGGTCTCTGATCCTCACTCGGGTCAGTTATTGGGGTTCGGGGGGTCTCTGATCCTCACTCGGGTCAGATATTGGGGTTCGGGGGGTCTCTGATCCTCACTCGGGTCAGTTTGATCTTCACTCGGGTCAGTTATTGGGGTTCGGGGAGTCTCTGATCCTCACTCGGGTCAGTTATTGGGGTTCGGGGGGTCTCTGATCCTCACTCGGGTCAGTTATTGGGGTTCGGGGGGTCTCTGATCCTCACTCGGGTCAGTTTGATCTTCACTCGGGTCAGTTATTGGGGTTCGGGGAGTCTCTGATCCTCACTCGGGTCAGTTATTGGGGTTCGGGGGGTCTCTGATCCTCACTCGGGTCAGTTATTGGGGTTCGGGGGGTCTCTGATCCTCACTCGGGTTAGTTATTGGGGTTCGGCGGGTCTCTGATCCTCACTCGGGTCAGTTATTGGGGTTCGGGGGGTCTCTGATCCTCACTCGGGTCAGTTATTGGGGTTCGGGGGGTCTCTGATCCTCACTCGGGTCAGTTATTGGGGTTCGGGGGGTCTCTGATCCTCACTCGGGTTAGTTATTGGGGTTCGGGGGGTCTCTGATCCTCACTCGGGTCAGTTATTGGGGTTCGGGGGGGTCTCTGATCCTCACTCGGGTCAGTTATTGGGGTTCGGGGGGTCTCTGATCCTCACTCGGGTCAGTTTGATCCTCACTCGGGTTAGTTATTGGGGTTCGGGGGGTCTCTGATCCTCACTCGGGTCAGTTATTGGGGTTCGGGGGGTCTCTGATCCTCACTCGGGTCAGTTATTGGGGTTCGGGGGGTCTCTGATCCTCACTCGGGTCAGTTTGATCCTCACTCGGGTCAGTTATTGGGGTTCGGGGAGTCTCTGATCCTCACGCGGGTCAGTTATTGGGGTTCGGGGGGTCTCTGATCCTCACTCGGGTTAGTTATTGGGGTTCGGGGAGTCTCTGATCCTCACTCGGGTCAGTTATTGGGGTTCGGGGGTCTCTGATCCTCACTCGGGTCAGTTTGATCCTCACTCGGGTCAGTTATTGGGGTTCGGGGGGTCTCTGATCCTGACTCGGGTCAGTTTGATCCTCACTCGGGTCAGTTATTGGGGTTCGGAGGGTCTCTGATCCTCACTCGGGTCAGTTATTGGGGTTCAGAGGGTCTCTGATCCTCACTCGGGTCAGATATTGGGGTTCGGGGGGTCTCTGATCCTCACGGGTTAGTTATTGGGGTTCAGAGGGTCTCTGATCCTCACTCGGGTCAGTTATTGGGGTTCGGGGGGTCTCTGACCCTCACTCGGGTCAGTTATTGGGGTTCAGAGGGTCTCTGATCCTCACTCGGGTCAGATATTGGGGTTCGGGGGGTCTCTGATCCTCACGGGTTAGTTATTGGGGTTCGGGGGGTCTCTGATCCTGACTCGGGTCAGTTTGATCCTCACTCGGGTCAGATATTGGGGTTCGGGGGGTCTCTGATCCTCACGGGTTAGTTATTGGGGTTCAGGGGGGGGGGTCTCTGATTGTTTACCTGTGTGCCTGGTGCTTTTTAAATGGGAGATGTTGCTGCAGTTGGAGTAATCTCCATTTAGGGATATGATACAGGGTCATCGGTAAAGCTGTACAGAGTTAGACCTACACTGTTCACTGCCTCTCTCCCTCTCTCTGCCCAACAGCTCTCCTCTCTTTAATCAGGGGAATCCTTTTGGGGAATCAGCAATCCAGCGCAGTCACTATCACCCGTCCTCACCCCGCAGGCTACACCAGCAACAAAGACAACAGGTGAGGTGGTCTGGGGAATGGGGGAAGGGTGGTGACGCGTTTAGTTAAAGGAGGGGGTTGGCGTTATATTGCCAACCAATTGTCAAAGCGTGGCAGCAGACGTTGACTGTTTTCCTGGCCAGTATCTGCTAGCCCAGGACAGAGACAACATAAAACTGGGTACATCCCTGATCAGTGTGGTTCAGTCCCTCACTCCCTTGTACCTTCTTGAACTCCTCGGCTCCTCACAGCAGTTAGAAATAGAAGGAACGTGGAAATAGTTCCAGGTCTTTACTCAGGATAATTGGATTTACATCAATCTTATTGTGGTTTGTTGCGCAAGTGTCATTTGTGAAACAGTGGGTAAGATTCTCGCCTGCGAGTCAAGAGCTCGTGCCTTCAAACCCCCACACCAGAGACTTGGCCATGTAACCCAGGCTGACACTCTGACGGAGTGCTGAACTGTCGGAGGGTCAGTACTGAGGGAGTGCTGCAGTGTCGGAGGGTCAGTACTGAGGGAGTGCTGCACTGTCGGAGGGTCAGTACTGAGGGAGTGCCGCACTGTCGGAGGGTCCGTACTGAGGGAGTGCTGCACTGTCGGTGGGTCAGTACTGAGGGAGTGCCGCACTGTCGGAGGGTCCGTACTGAGGGAGTGCTGCACTGTCGGTGGGTCAGTACTGAGGGAGTGCCGCACTGTCGGAGGGTCAGTACTGAGGGAGTGCCGCACTGTAGGAGGGTCAGTACTGACGGAGTGCTGAACTGTCGGAGGGTCAGTACTGAGGGAGTGCCGCACTGTCGGAGGGTCCGTACTGAGGGAGTGCTGCACTGTCGGAGGGTCCGTACTGACGGAGTGCTGCACTGTCGGAGGGTCCGTACTGAGGGAGTGCCGCACTGTCGGAGGGTCCGTACTGAGGGAGTGCCGCACTATCGGAGGGTCTGTACTGAGGGAGTGCCGCACTGTCGGAGGATCCATACTGAGGGAGTGCCGTACTGTCGGAGGGTCAGTGCTGAGGGAGTGCTGCACTGTCGGAGGATCAGTACTGAGGGAGTGCTGCACTGTCGGAGGTGCCGTCTTTCAGATGAGGCATTAAACCGAGGCCCCCGTCTGCCCTCTCAGGTGGGTGTAAAAGATCCCACGGCCACTATTTGGAAGAAGAGCAGGGGGGTGGGGGGGAGTTCTCCCCGGTGTCCTGGGGACAATATTTATCCCTCAACCAACATCACTAAAAAAAAACCCAGATGATCTGGGTCGTTATCACATTGCTGTTTGTGGGATCTTGCTGTGCGCAAATTGGCTGTTGCTTTTCCTACATTACAAACAGTGAGCACACATCAAATAAAGTCCTTCATTGTCTGTGATGGGCTTTGGGACGTGCGGAGGGGGGGAAAGACGCTGGAGAAAGGGGAATTGTATTTTCCTGTTATTTCTCTGCATGATATTTGTTGTTTAATGACCCCTGACCCAGGTGATAAAGCCAGATAAACATCAGCAGTTTGGTCCAGTGCCTGGTCCTCCCTCCCCTCCAGATCCAGAGAATCCACCAGGACCTGTAAACCATGTGCCCCTGCAGAGGTCAAGCAGCCACCTGGAGGAGTCCTGGCCTTCAACCGAGAGCAGCTCCCCACAGACACCAGAGGGGACGAAGAAGGGAGATAGTCTGGCTGGATCTGTGGGAGGATCGCTAACACATCGCGAGGTCGATCGTAGAGACACAGGCTGGTCGGAAAGTCCAGAGACTGCACTCAGCGAGAGTTCAGTCATAGCCAAGTGAGTGAGAGCACAGTATCGACTTTATAAATGTCTGGTTCGGGCTCCAGAGGAGTATTGTTGTCAGTTCTGGGTAAGAGAGAGATCCTGTTTTGTACTGCTCCGTAGCACTGACCAAGAAGGGTGTCTGAATCCTCCAACCTTTTCCTCCCACTCCCTGCCTGCTCCCAGGTACATCCAGCGATTCCGACAGGCCAAGCCACAGAGCAGAGAGGACCGAGAGCGGGCAGCAGCTGAGGTTGGCACAGAGTTCTGGTGGCTCAGGAACTCCCCTCCGATCAGCTCCACACCGACTGAAGACAATATGCAATTCAACCAAGGTAAGCCTGGGAGTGCAGAAGGACTCCTTTTAGACCATGACTCGAGAAAAGACAGCATCAAACTGCTCCCACTGTTCAATCTTCAATCAATTAGATTCCAGTCTGTAACTCACTCCCGGGTATCTGTTATTCTCTATATAACCCCCCCCGGACTCCTCGATTAGATTCCAGTCTGTAACTCACTCCTGGGTATCTGTTATTCTCTATATAACCCCCCCGGACTCCTCGATTAGATTCCAGTCTGTAACTCACTCCCGGGTATCTGTTATTCTCTATATAACCCCCCCGGACTCCTCGATTAGATTCCAGTCGGTAACTCACTCCCGGGTATCTGTTATTCTATATATAAACCCCCTGAACCCCTCGATTAGATTCCAGTCTGTAACTCACTCCCGGGTATCTGTTATTCTATATATAAACCCCCTGAACCCCTCGATTAGATTCCAGTCTGTAACTCACTCCCGGGTATCTGTTATTCCATATATAAACCCCCCGAACCCCTCGATTAGATTCCAATCTGTAACTCACTCCCGGGTATCTGTTATTCTATATATAAACCCCCTGAACCCCTCGATTAGATTCCAGTCTGTAACTCACTCCCCGGTATCTGTTATTCTATATATAAACCCCCCGAACCCCTCGATTAGATTCCAGTCTGTAACTCACTCCCGGGTATCAGTTATTCTATATATAAACCCCCCGAACCCCTCGATTAGATTCCAGTCTGTAACTCACTCCCGGGTATCAGTTATTCTATATATAAACCCCCTGAACCCCTCGATTAGATTCCAGTCTGTAACTCACTCCCGAGTATCTGTTATTCAAGATATCAACCCCCCGAACCCCTCGATTAGATTCCAGTCTGTAACTCACTCCCGGGTATCTGTTATTCTATATATAAACCTCCGAACCGCTCTATTAGATTCCAGTCTGTAACTCACTCCCCGGTATCTGTTATTCTATATATAAACCCCCTGAACCCCTCGATTAGATTCCAGTCTGTAACTCACTCCCGGGTATCTGTTATTCTATATATAAACCTCCCCCGAACCCCTCGATTAGATTCCAGTCTGTAACTCACTCCCGGGTATCTGTTATTCTATATATAAACCTCCCCGAACCCCTCGATTAGATTCCAGTCTGTAACTCACTCCCGGGTATCTGTTATTCCATCTATAAACCCCCCGAACCCCTCTATTAGATTCCAGTGTGTAACTCACTCCCGGGTATCTGTTATTCGATATATAAACCCCCCGAACCCCTCGATTAGATTCCTGTCTGTAACTCACTCCCGGGTATCTGTTATTCTATATATAAACCCCCCGAACCCCTCGATTAGATTCCTGTCTGTAACTCACTCCCGGGTATCTGTTATTCTATATATAAACCCCCCCGAACCCCTCGATTAGATTCCAGTCTGTAACTCACTCCCGGGTATCTGTTATTCTATATATGAACCCCCCCGAACCCTTCGATTAGATTCCAGGCTGTAACTCACTCCCGGGTATCTGTTATTCTATATATAAACCCCCCGAACCCCTCGATTAGTTTCCAGTCTGTAACTCACTCCCGGGTATCTGTTATTCTATATATAAACCCCCCGAACCCCTCGATTAGATTCCAGTCTGTAACTCACTCCCGGGTATCTGTTATTCTACATATAAACCCCTCGATTAGATTCCAGTCTGTAACTCACTCCCGGGTATCTGTTATTCTATATATAAACCCCTCGATTAGATTCCAGTCTGTAACTCACTCCCGGGTATCTGTTATTCTATATATAAACACCCCGAACCCCTCGATTAGATTCCAGCCTGTAACTCACTCCCGGGTATCTGTTATTCTATATATAAACCCCCCGAACCCCTCGATTAGTTTCCAGTCTGTAACTCACTCCCGGGTATCTGTTATTCTATATATAAACCCCTCGATTAGATTCCAGTCTGTAACTCACTCCCGGGTATCTGTTATTCTATATATAAACCCCCCGAACCCCTCGATTAGATTCCAGTCTGTAACTCACTCCCGGGTATCTGTTATTCTATATATAAACCCCCCCCGAACCCCTCGATTAGATTCCAGTCTGTAACTCACTCCCAGGTATCAGTTATTCTATATGTATACCACCCCGAACACCTCGGTTTAATACGTTTTATAATATGGGGAGGATTAATTGATCCATGTACAAAGTTAACTTTTGGGATTATTGCTTTGATATTTGTTGTTGTTGTTGACAGGATTTCGCTCATTTATCACAGAAAGAGGAGAATCTCGCAATTATTCCCCTGTTGCACTGACTCGGATCGAACGCTTGCGAGGGAAAACCCCACAGCCCAGCCTCCCTCTCCCAAGCCTGGCTTTCTTAAAGACTGGGCTTTCCTCTGTGGTTAGTATTAATTTCAATCTGAGCAAAGAGTTGCAGGATGCAGGGTTCCTGCTCCTGATCACTGTCCAGTGACCCTGGGTAAGAGAGAGAGGGGGAATTCAGCCAGGGTTCCTGCTCCTGATCACTGTCCAGTGAGCCCTGGGTTGGAGAGAGAGGGGGAATTCAGCCAGGGTTCCTGCTCCTGCTCACTGTCCAGTGATCCTGGGTTAGAGAGAGAGGGGGAATTCAGCCAGGGTTCCTGCTCCTGCTCACTGTCCAGTGATCCTGGGTTAGAGAGAGAGGGGGAATTCAGCCAGGGTTCCTGCTCCTGATTACTGTCCAGTGTCCCCTGGGTTAGAGAGAGGGGAAATCAGCCAGGGTTCCTGCTCCTGATCACTGTCCAGTGACCCCTGGGTTAGAGAGAGAGAGGGGAAATCAGCCAGGGTTCCTGCTCCTGATCACTGTCCAGTGACCCTGGGTTAGAGAGAGAGGGGGAATTCAGCCAGGGTTCCTGCTCCTGATCACTGTCCAGTGAGCCCTGGGTTGGACAGAGAGGGGGAATTCAGCCAGGGTTCCTGCTCCTGATCACTGTCCAGTGAGCCCTGGGTTAGAGAGAGAGGGGGAAATCAGTCAGAGTTCCTGCTCCTGATCACTGTCCAGTGAGCCCTGGGTTAGAGAGAGGGGGGGAATTCAGCCAGGGTTCCTGCTCCTGATCACTGTCCAGTGAGCCCTGGGTTGGACAGAGAGGGGGAATTCAGCCAGGGTTCCTGCTCCTGATCACTGTCCAGTGAGCCCTGGGTTAGAGAGAGAGGGGGAATTCAGCCAGGGTTCCTGCTCCTGATCACTATCCAGTGAGCCCTGGGTTAGAGAGAGGGGGAAATCAGCCAGGGTTCCTGCTCCTGATCACTGTTCAGTGACTCTGGGTTGGAGAGAGGGGGAAATCAGCCAGGGTTCCTGCTCCTGATCACTGTCCAGTGAGCCCTGGGTTAGAGAGAGGGGGGGAAATCAGCCAAATTCCTGCTCCTGATCACTGTCCCGTGACCCTGGGTTAGAGAGAGAGGGAAATCAGCCAGGGTTCCTGCTCCTGATCACTGTCCAGTGACTCCTGTGTTAGAGAGAGGGGGAAATCAGCCAGGGTTCCTGCTCCTGATCACTGTCCAGTGAGCCATGGGTTAGAGAGAGAGGAGAAATCAGCCAGGGTTCCTGCTCCTGATCACTGTCCAGTGAGCCCTGGGTTAGAGAGAGAGGAGAAATCAGCCAGGGTTCCTGCTCCTGATCACTGTCTAGTGACCCCTGGGTTAGAGAGAGAGGAGAAATCAGCCAGGGTTCCTGCTCCTGATCACTGTCTAGTGACTCCTGTGTTAGAGAGAGGGGAAAATCAGCCAAGGTTCCTGCTCCTGATCACTGTCTAGTGACCCCTGGGTTAGAGAGAGAGGAGAAATCAGCCAGGGTTCCTGCTCCTGATCACTGTCCAGTGAGCCCTGGGTTAGAGAGAGAGAGGGAAATCAGCCAGGGTTCCTGCTCCTGATCACTGTCCAGTGAGCCCTGGGTTAGAGAGAGGGGAAAATCAGCCAAGGTTCCTGCTCCTGATCACTGTCTAGTGACCCCTGGGTTAGAGAGAGGGGGAAATCAGCCAGGGTTCCTGCTCCTGATCACTGTCCAGTAACCCCTGGGTTAGAGAGAGGGGGAAATCAGCCAGGGTTCCTGCTCCTGATCACTGTCCAGTGAGCCCTGGGTTAGAGAGAGAGGGGGAAATCAGCCAGGGTTCTTGCTCCTGATCACTGTCCAGTGACCCCTGGGTTAGAGAGAGAGAGGGGGAAATCAGCCAGGGTTCCTGCTCCTGATCACTGTCCAGTAACCCCTGGGGTAGAGAGAGGGGGAAATCAGCCAGGGTTCCTGATCCTGATCACTGTCCAGTGAGCCCTGGGTTGGACAGAGAGGGGGAATTCAGCCAGGGTTCCTGCTCCTGATCACTGTCCAGTGAGCCCTGGGTTAGAGAGAGAGGGGGAATTCAGCCAGGGTTCCTGCTCCTGATCACTATCCAGTGAGCCCTGGGTTAGAGAGAGGGGGAAATCAGCCAGGGTTCCTGCTCCTGATCACTGTTCAGTGACTCTGGGTTGGAGAGAGGGGGAAATCAGCCAGGGTTCCTGCTCCTGATCACTGTCCAGTGAGCCCTGGGTTAGAGAGAGGGGGGGAAATCAGCCAAATTCCTGCTCCTGATCACTGTCCCGTGACCCTGGGTTAGAGAGTGAGAGGGGAAATCAGCCAGGGTTCCTGCTCCTGATCACTGTCCAGTGACTCCTGTGTTAGAGAGAGGGGGAAATCAGCCAGGGTTCCTGCTCCTGATCACTGTCCAGTGAGCCATGGGTTAGAGAGAGAGGAGAAATCAGCCAGGGTTCCTGCTCCTGATCACTGTCCAGTGAGCCCTGGGTTAGAGAGAGAGAGGGAAATCAGCCAGGGTTCCTGCTCCTGATCACTGTCCAGTGAGCCCTGGGTTAGAGAGAGGGGAAAATCAGCCAAGGTTCCTGCTCCTGATCACTGTCTAGTGACCCCTGGGTTAGAGAGAGGGGGAAATCAGCCAGGGTTCCTGCTCCTGATCACTGTCCAGTAACCCCTGGGTTAGAGAGAGGGGGAAATCAGCCAGGGTTCCTGCTCCTGATCACTGTCCAGTGAGCCCTGGGTTAGAGAGAGAGGGGGAAATCAGCCAGGGTTCTTGCTCCTGATCACTGTCCAGTGACCCCTGGGTTAGAGAGAGAGAGGGGGAAATCAGCCAGGGTTCCTGCTCCTGATCACTGTCCAGTAACCCCTGGGGTAGAGAGAGGGGGAAATCAGCCAGGGTTCCTGATCCTGATCACTGTCCAGTGTCCCCTGGGTTAGAGAGAGGGGGAAATCAGCCAGGGTTCCTGATCCTGATCACTGTCCAATGACCCCTGGGTTAGAGAGAGAGGGGGAAATCAGCCAGGGTTCCTGCTCCTGATCACTGTCCAGTGACCCTCAGTTTGGAGAGAGGGGGAAATCAGCCAGGGTTCCTGCTCCTGATCACTGTCCAGTGAGCCCTGGGTTAGAGAGAGAGGGGGAAATCAGCCAGGGTTCTTGCTCCTGATCACTGTCCAGTGACCCTCGGTTTGGAGAGAGGGTAGCGGTTTGCTGGTCCTGATTCTGTGAAGTGTGTGACGGTCGAGTGACGGTTTGATGTGATCTGCAGAGTCGGATGGGCAGCATGTTACTCGCTGGGAGTGGTCGGAGGTGGGGGTTCGCAGTATTGCCGTTGGTGTGGTGTGTGTGAGTTGGATGAGTAGAATTTGGAGGGGTGGTCTCGCTGTGCCTGCAGGTTTGCTTTTGTTAACCACTGGCAGCTGCTTGTTTGCAGGAGGAACCCTCGGATGTTTCCCAACTGGAGCCCTTTGATGCGGACACGATTCATCTCCAGGAGAGAGCAAACCGACTGCTGGAGCGTAGGTAGGGTGCAGCTCAGGGGGTTCCTGCTCCACTGCGTGTGCTTGTAGTAATAGGGTCAGTGCTGAGGGAGTGCTGCACTGTCGGAGGTGCCGTCTTTCAGATGAGACATTAAACCGAGGCCCCCGTCTGCCCTCAGGTGGGTGTAAAAGATCCCACGGCCACTATTTGGAAGAAGAGCAGCGGGGGGGAGTTCTCCCCGGTGTCCTGGGGACAGTATTTATCCTTCAACCAGCATCACTAAAAAAAAACCCAGACGATCTGAGTCATTATCACATTGTTGTTTGTGGGATCTTGCTGTGCGCCAATTGGCCACTGCGTTTCCTACACTACAACAGTGAGCGCACTTTGAAGGTGCGTCGCTATCTGTGAACTGCTTTCGGACAACCTGAGGGTGATGAATGGTGCTGGAGAAATGGGAATTCCTTCATCTCCTTTCTTTTGTTCACCTTCCCCCCTCCTGTGGCCCTGTGCCCGGGAAAATCCAGTGACACTTTGGGAATTGCATCCGGATGCTTTTCTGCGTGACGGTCAGTATAAGTTGACGTTGGCTGCCTCTGTCTGTTCTCAGCCGTTGCCTGTTTGCCTCTTTCCTCCCTCTGCAGTGACTCCTCCCACAGTGGCCCTGTCCCCGTGAGCTCAGATGGTGTGGGATCTCCCTCGGCGTGCGACAGTGTCGAGGAGCCCTCGCGCAGGCCGGCCTTCATTCTGAGTGGGCTGACAGCCGGTAAGCTCCGCGCTTCAGAAACGTCACAGTGCGAGGAGGACGCAATCTCAGCCCTTCAAACCCACCAGGGTCCCCGGGTATCGATTCTCCCCTCCCTCCCTCCCTCCCTCCCCTGAAGGTACGGGCTGTCGCTTAGTCGGCCCCCAGCTTTCACGGGGTGACAGACGTCTGGTGAGCTCAGCCGGTGAGGGTTAACTTGACATTTCAGAGTGGAGGAACTTTGCTGCAATTATTATTTAATCCTGTCAAATCCTCACCTCATTGAGACATACAAGATTGTGAAAGGGTTTGATAGGGTAGAAGCTGAGAGATTGTTCACACAGGTCGGGGAATCTAGAACACGGGGACACAGTCTCAGGATAAGGGGTCAATCATTCAGGACTGAGATGAGGAGAAATTACTTCACTCAAAGGGTTGTGAACCTTTGGAATTCTCTACCCTAGAGGGTTGTGGATGCTCCATCATTGAAACATTTAAGGCTGGGATAAATAGATTTGCAGTCTTGCAGGGAATCAAGGGTTATGGGCAGTGGGCAGGAAATTGGAATTGAAGCCCAAGATCAGCCATGATCATATTGAATTGTGCAGCAGGCTTGATGGGCCGAATGGTCTGCTCCTGCTCCTATTTCTTGTGTTTACCCCTCCCATCCCACTACCTAACCTGCATATTCACCAGCAGGAGTCACTGATCAGTGAGTGGGATTATCGAGTTCATTTCCTCTCCGCACAGAGACCCAGATGCCACCATTCAAAAAAGAAAAGACTTTCATTTCTCTGGCGCCTTTCACCACCTCACAACGTCCCAAAGCACATGAGGTATGATCCTCCGACAGTGCGGCGCTCCCTCAGTACTGACCCTCCGACAGTGCAGCACTCCCTCAGTACTGACCCTCCGACAGTGCGGCACTCCCTCAGTACTGACCCTCCGACAATGCAGCACTCCCTCAGTACTGACCCTTCGACAGTGCAGCACTTCCTCAGTACTGACATCTGACGGTGCGTCGCTCCCTTTGTCCTGATCCTCCGGCAGTGCGGCGCTCCCTCAGTACTGACCCTCCGACAGTGCAGCACTCCCTCGGTCCTGACCCTCTGACAGTGCGGCACTCCCTCAGTCCAGACCCTTCGACAGTGCAGCACTCCCTCTGTACTGACCCTCCGACAGTGCAGCACTCCCTCAGTACTGATCCTCTGACGGTGCAGCACTCCCTCAGTACTGATCCTCTGACAGTGCGGCGCTCCCTCAGTCCAGACCCTTCGACAGTGCAGCACTCCCTCAGTACTGATCCTCTGACAGTGCAGCACTCCCTCTGTACTGACCCTTCGACAGTGCAGCACTCCCTCTGTACTGATCCTCTGACCGTGCAGCACTCCCTCAGTGCTAACTCTCTGACAGTGTAGCACTCCCTCAGTACTGACCCTCCGACAGTGCAGCACTCCCTCAGTACTGACCCTCCGACAGTGCAGCACTCCCTCAGTACTGATCCTCTGACGGTGCAGCACTCCCTCAGTACTGACCCTCTGACAGTGCAGCACTCCCTCAGTACTGATCCTCTGACAGTGCAGCACTTCCTCTGTACTGATCCTCTGACGGTGCAGCACTCCCTCAGTACTAACTCTCTGACGGTACGGTGCTCTATAGTTGCTGGTACTGAGAATGTCTGCCTGGATTACTGCCTCTCGAGTGGGGACTCAAACCCATTCCCTTCTCTCTGAGTGTAACCCACTGGGCCCTGGCTTTGGGCCGGTGTCTGGATCCGCCCGACATGGATTGTAATGCTGTTCAGGGAAGTGAAACGGAGGGTGTCGGTGTGATCCTATAGTTTGCAGCTCTGTGTAACTGGCTCCTTCTCTCCTCTCCAGAGGATACAATTACCAGGCAGGTTTGCACAGTGCCTGCCCCTCACTACCTCACCCGTACTCCGCCATTGTGTGCCCGCCCTGAGGACGACATCCTGTACCAGTGGCGTTTACAGAGGAAGATGGAGGCAGCAAGAGACAGTCCTTGGCCCACTCGGCCCATCAGGAAATTCCAGTCCCCTGCAGTCCGGCTGGTCAGGCAGGTAAGAATCAGTCCTTCCCGAATGGTGACAAACCACAAGGAAAATCTCCTCCTGCCCTGGCTTACACTCGCTCAACCTCGGGAGGTTACACCGGGGGCTGGAGCCAGGTCTTCCAGTTCCCTGTGGCCTGTGCCCACTTGTCGGGAGGTCTTTGTTGCTGCTCTGTCGCCCCAGACGTCCTGGGCACTCGGTTTCAATTGCTCCAAGCTGAACAGCAGTACAGGAGAGTCGCTTTCCCCTCTGAGCTGTCTTTAACCCGAGAGAGTGACAGGCCAGAGTCTGACCTAATCCCCCGATGGGTAAGCAATTCGCTGGACAAGAGATTCCACACACCAGGGCTGCATTCCCGGGAATTTAGAAGGTTAAAGACTGATTTGATTGAAGTTTACAAGATATTAAGATGAACTGATAGGGTTGATAGATAGAAACTATTCCCGCTGGTTGGGGAGTCCAGAACAAGGGGACATGACCTAAACATTCGAGCCGGAGTTTTCAGGAGTGAAATTCGGAAACACTTCCACACACAAAGGGTGGGAGAAGTTTGGAATTCTCTTCCTCAAACGGAAATCAATGTTGGATCAATTGTTCATTTTAAATCTGGGATTGATAGATTGTTGTTAACCAAAGCTATTCAGGGATATGGGACAATATGGAGTTGGGTCACAGATCAGTCATGATCTCATTGAATGGGAGAGCAGACTCAAGAGGGGCTGAATGGGCCTCCTCCTGTTCCTGTGTAACAGGCTCGAGAGGGGCTGAATGGGCCTCCTCCTGTTCCTGTGTAACAGGCTCGAGAGGGGCCGAATGGGCCTCCTCCTGTTCCTGTGTAACAGGCTCGAGAGGGGCCGAATGGGCCTCCTCCTGTTCCTGTGTAACAGGCTCGAGAAGGGGCCGAATGGGCCTCCTCCTGTTCCTGTGTAACAGGCTCGAGAGGGGCCGAATGGGCCTCCTCCTGTTCCTGTGTAACAGGCTCGAGAAGGGGCCGAATGGGCCTCCTCCTGTTCCTGTGTAACAGGCTCGAGAGGGGCCGAATGGGCCTCCTCCTGTTCCTGTGTTCATATCCTCTGGGGTTGGGTTTGATCCCAGTAGGTGTGACACAATGGGGCCCTGGGATTGTAACATCACTAAGTCCTTCCAACATTTCCCAAGTACAGCCTGTCTTGCTTTCTTCCTGTCTTGGGGATGCAGTCTCTACCAGGATAGAACTAAAAGCACCTCACCCGGCTGTCCATTTGTGCAGGTGTGGGCTGGAGAGCCAGGCAGATATTCGGCCTTGGGCAGCATCACAGCCAGGCCCGATCCAGTCCTCGCTCGCTTTCCCTGTTGGAATCGCAGGCATGCGATGGGAAGCAGAAACACGGTCTGAGTTCCCTCCCCTGACCCAGGGGATGTTGGGGGTCAGTGATCGTCCCCTTACCCCCAGCCTGGCTGAGATCAGACAACTGGACAGAGACCCAGGATGGAACCTGAGCTCTCTGTAGCGGTGACCACTTCCGTGATGCAAGTAAACATTTCCATTGGCTCGTAGAATCGTACAGCAAAGGAGACCATTCAGCCCATTGTCCCTGTGCTAGCTCTTTGAAAGATCTATCCAATTAGTCCCCATTCCCCCCCCCCCCATCGTCCTGCAAATTTTTCCCCTTCCAGTATTTCTCCAATTCCCCCTTTTGAAAGTTACTATTGAATCTGCTTCCACCGCCCTTTCAGGCAGCGCGTTCCAGATCACAACAACTCACTGCGTCAAAAACATTCTCCTCCTCTCTCCCCCCCACCACCTCTGGTTCTTTTACCCATTATCCTCAATCTGTGTCCCTCTGGTTACCGACCCTCCTGCCACTGGGAACAGTTTCTCCTCATTTACTCCATCAAAACCCCCTCATGATTTTGAACGCCTCGATTAAATCTCCCCCTTAACTTTCTCTGCTTTAAGGAGAACAATCCCAGCTTCTCCCAGTCTCTCCACGTTAACTGAAGTCCCTCATCCCCGGGACCATTCCAGTAAATCTCCCTCCGCACCCTCCCCAAGGACTCGACATCCTTCCTGAAGTGTGTGGCGCCCGGAATTGGACACAACTCTCCAGCTGGGGACTAACTGGGATTTCTAAAGGGTTTATTCTCTTTACAGATTGGAGAGACTGATGAGGGCGCACAAGAGGACAGGATGGTGACGACAGGATCTTCCCCTGACAGCGGTTGGAGAGGGGGTGAGATTCCAGCCACAACCCCCACACATTGTGCCAAAACCAGGCCTGAGGCTGGGGCACCAGTCCCCAGCCCACTGTTAAACCCGACCAGGCCGGAGTGGGCATGGGCAGAGCCCGTGTGCCACCGTCGCCCGTCGTGTCCCCAGCCCGCTGCCGAGGTTCAACGTTCCGATCCGGAGGTCATGGACACAGGACGGGGTCAGTGGGGAGGAGGAGACAGAGGGTTGGATCCCCACCTGGGGGCAGCAGACGAGGGGCAAAGGTCAGCGGAGAGTCTTTCCGAGGAGAGCTCCACTGGCGGAGCGCAGCGTTCGGAGGGGGCCGCCGAAATCGGACTGCGACCCCAGGTGCCACGTCCCGACCGACCGTTGACCGACACCACCGAGCGAATGTGGAGGGGGCACGGACCCCCGCGAGGGGGCGGGAAAGCCGGACGGAGCAGCGGCAGGGAGATCTGCGGCACGGTGTCTCCGGCACTCACGCAGCCCAGGAGGCAACACGATGCCACCCCCCAGCGAGAAAAACCCTCGCCCCCCAGTCCGAGACACCCGAGCCCCGGCTGGCATGATACCCATCCAGACCAGGAGTCCTCCAGCAGTGAATCCTGGAGTCCTCCCACTGACCGGCCATGCACGGGGCGAAGGCACAGACGGCGAGCAGGCCGAGTGGACCAGATCGCACAATCGGAGGTGCGCCACGCGCTGGGACAGGTGACGTGTTTGATCTTTGCGAAGGAACAAGATCATGTCGTATTTATCCAACCTCACTGGGTAATTCACCCTGACGGACAGTGACAGGAGTCTCAGTAAAAACCACTCTTCACATGGTATATCCAGAAATAGCAGCACTCCCTCAGTACTGACCCTCCGACAGTGCAGCACACCCTCAGTACTGACCCTCCGACAGTACAGCACTCCCTCAGTACTGACCCTCCGACAGTGCAGCACTCCCTCAGTACTGACCCTCCGACAGTGCAGCACTCCCTCAGTACTGACCCTCCGACAGTACAGCACTCCCTCAGTACTGACCCTCCGACAGTGCAGCACTCCCTCAGTACTGACCCTCCGACAGTACAGCACACCCTCAGTACTGACCCTCCGACAGTACAGCACTCCCTCAGTACTGACCCTCCGACAGTGCAGCACTCCCTCAGTACTGACCCTCCGACGGTGCAGCACTCCCTCAGTACTGACCCTCCGACAGTGCAGCACTCCCTCAGTACTGACCCTCCGACAGTGCAGCACTCCCTCAGTACTGACCCTGCGACAGTACAGCACTCCCTCAGTACTGACCCTCCGACAGTGCAGCACTCCCTCAGTACTGACCCTCCGACAGTGCAGCACTCCCTCAGTACTGACCCTCCGACAGTACAGCACTCCCTCAGTACTGACCCTCCGACAGTGCAGCAATCCCTCAGTACTGACCCTTCGACAGTGCAGCAATCCCTCAGTACTGACCCTCCGACAGTGCGGCACTCCCTCAGTATTGACCCTCCGACAGTGCAGCAATCCCTCAGTACTGACCCTTCGACAGTGCAGCAATCCCTCAGTACTGACCCTCCGACAGTGCGGCACTCCCTCAGTACTGACCCTCCGACAGTGCAGCAATCCCTCAGTACTGACCCTTCGACAGTGCAGCAATCCCTCAGTACTGACCCTCCGACAGTGCGGCACTCCCTCAGTACTGACCCTCCGACAGTGCGGCACTCCCTCAGTACTGACCCTCCAATAGTACAGCTCTCCCTCAGTACTGACCCTCCGACAGTGCGGCACTCCCTCAGTACTGACCCACCGACAGTACAGGGCTCCCTCAGTTCTGACCCTCCGACAGTACAGCATTCCCTCAGTACTGACCCTCCGACAGGACAGGGCACCCTCAGTACTGACCCTCCGACAGTGCGGCGATCCCTCAGTACTGACCCTCCGACAGTGCGGTGCTCCCTCAGTACTGACCCTCCGACAGTGCGGCACTCCCTCAGTACTGACCCTTGACAGTGCGGCACTCCCTCAGTACTGACCCTCCGACAGTGCAGCACTCCCTCAGTACTGACCCTCCAAAAGTGCAGCACTCCCTCAGTACTGACCCTGTGACAGTGCAGTACTCCCTCAGTACTGACCCTCCGACAGTGCAGTGCTCCCTCAGTACTGACCCTCCGACAGTGCGGCACTCCCTCAGTACTGACGCTCCGACAGTACAGCTCTCCCTCAGTACTGACCCTCCGACAGTGCGGCGATCCCTCAGTACTGACCCTCGACAGTGCGGCACTCCCTCAGTACTGACCCTCGACAGTGCGGCACTCCCTCAGTACTGACGCTCCGACAATGCAGCACTCCCTCAGTACTGACCCTCCGAAAGTGCAGCACTCCCTCAGTACTGACCCTCCCACAGTGCAGCACTCCCTCAGTACTGACCCTCCGACAATGCAGCACTCCCTCAGTACTGACCCTCTGACAGTGCGGCACTCCCTCAGTACTGACCCTCGGACAGTGCGGCACTCCCTCAGTACTGACCCTCGGACAGTGCAGCACTCCCTCGGGAGTGACCCTCGGACAGTGTGGCATTCCCTCAGTACTGACCCTCTGACAGTGCGGCACTCCCTCAGTACTGACCCTCTGACAGTGCAGCACTCCCTCAGTACTGACCCTCGGACAGTGCGGCACTCCCTCAGTACTGACCCTCGGACAGTGCAGCACTCCCTCGGTACTGACCCTCGGACAGTGCGGCACTCCCTCAGTACTGACCCTCCGACAGTGCGGCACTCCCTCAGTACTGACCCTCCGACATTGCGGCACTCCCTCAGTACTGACCCTCCGACATTGCGGCACTCCCTCAGTACTGATCCTCCGACAGTGCAGCACTCCCTCAGTACTGACCCTCCTACCGTGCAGCACTCCCTCAGTACTGACCCTCCGACAGTGCAGCACTCCCTCAGTACTGACCCTCCTACAGTGCAGCACTCCCTCAGTACTGATCCTCCGACAGTGCAGCACTCCCTCAGTACTGACCCTCCGACTGCGCAGCACTCCCTCAGTACTGACCCTCCGACAGCGCAGCACTCCCTCAGTACTGACCCTCTGACAGTGCGGCACTCCCTCAGTACTGACCCTCCGACATTGCAGCACTCCCTCAGTACTGACCCTCCGACAGTGCAGCACTCCCTCAGTACTGACCCTCCGACAGTGCAGCACTCCCTCAGTACTGACCCTCCGACAGTGCAGCACTCCCTCAGTACTGACCCTCCGACAGTGCAGCACTCCCTCAGTTCTGACCCTCCGACAGTGCAGCACTCCCTCAGTACTGACCCTCCTACAGTGCAGCACTCCCTCAGTACTGATCCTCCGACAGTGCAGCACTCCCTCAGTACTGATCCTCCGACAGTGCAGCACTCCCTCAGTACTGACCCTCCTACAGTGCAGCACTCCCTCAGTACTGATCCTCCGACAGTGCAGCACTCCCTCAGTACTGATCCTCCGACAGTGCAGCACTCCCTCAGTACTGACCCTCCTACAGTGCAGCACTCCCTCAGTACTGACCCTCCTACAGTGCAGCACTCCCTCAGTACTGACCCTCCTACAGTGCAGCACTCCCTCAGTACTGACCCTCCGTCAGTGCAGCACTCCCTCAGTACTGACCCTCCGTCAGTGCAGCACTCCCTCAGTACTGACCCTCCGACAGTGCAGCACTCCCTCAGTACTGACCCTCCGACATCGCAGCACTCCCTCAGTACTGACCCTCCGACATCACAGCACTCCCTCAGTACTGACCCTCCGACAGTGCAGCGCTCCCTCAGTACTGACCCTCCGACAGTGCAGCACTCCCTCAGTACTGACCCTCCGACAGTGCAGCACTCTCTCAGTACTGACCTTCCGACAGTGCATCACTCCCTCAGTACTGACCCTCCGACTGCGCAGCACTCCCTCAGTACTGACCCTCCGACAGTGCAGCACTCCCTCAGTACTGACCCTCTGACAGTGCGGCATTCCCTCAGTCCTGACCCTCCGACATTGCAGCACTCCCTCAGTACTGACCCTCTGACAGTGCAGCACTCCCTCAGTACTGACCCTCCGACAGTGCAGCACTCCCTCAGTACTGACCCTCCGACAGTGCAGCACTCCCTCAGTACTGACCCTCCGACAGTGCAGCACTCCCTCAGTACTGACCCTCCGACAGTGCAGCACTCCCTCAGTACTGACCCTCCGACAGTGCAGCACTCCCTCAGTACTGACCCTCCGACAGTGCAGCACTCCCTCAGTACTGACCCTCCGACAGTGCAGCACTCCCTCAGTACTGACCCTCCTACAGTGCAGCACTCCCTCAGTACTGATCCTCCGACAGTGCAGCACTCCCTCAGTACTGATCCTCCGACAGTGCAGCACACCCTCAGTACTGATCCTCCGACAGTGCAGCACTCCCTCAGTACTGACCCTCCTACAGTGCAGCACTCCCTCAGTACTGACCCTCCTACAGTGCAGCACTCCCTCAGTACTGACCCTCCGACAGTGCAGCACTCTCTCAGTACTGACCTTCCGACAGTGCAGCACTCCCTCAGTACTGACCCTCCGACTGCGCAGCACTCCCTCAGTACTGACCCTCCGACATTGCAGCACTCCCTCAGTACTGACCCTCCGACAGTGCAGCACTCCCTCAGTACTGACCCTCCGACATTGCAGCACTCCCTCAGTACTGGCCCTCCGACAGTGCGGCACTCTCTCAGTACTGACCCTCCGACAGTGCAGCACTCCCTCAGTACTGACCCTCCGACATTGCAGCACTCCCTCAGTACTGGCCCTCCGACAGTGCAGCACTCCCTCAGTACTGACCCTCCGACAGTGCAGCACTCCCTCAGTACTGACCCTCCGACAGTGCGGCACTCTCTCAGTACTGACCCTCCGATAGTGCAGCACTCCCTCAGTACTGACCCTCCGACAGTGCAGCACTCCCTCAGTACTGACCCTCTGACAGTGCAGCACTCCCTCAGTACTGCCATTGCGTCTGTCGGTCTGGATTTTGGAGCTTGGTACTCTGGTGATTGGGATTATACCTGTGACCTTCTGACTAATCAGGTGATGCCTGATGTGAGGAAGTTTGCATTGATAAATTGTGATGGGAGACACCGCACAGTCCACAGAACCCGTGATGTCTTTTACCTAGTTTCTGATCATTCATGCTTCAGACTGTGATTTATCCAGACGTGTCACCGAGTATAACCTACCTCTTCTTTTCACTCGATCTCAGGTCCTCTCTGAGAGGCTGTTCTCTCCACCTGCTTCAGCTCAACATGCTGCCAGGAAGCCAAAGAAAGCTGGCAAAACCAGGGAGAACCAGCTGTCCCCCTCGCCCATTCCTGGTCCCCGCAAGGCTCTGGAAGCTGTGACACAACTGCTGGAAGAAGCTGAAGGTATCAATTCACAATGAATAGACTTCCAGTAACAATTCAGTGTGGCTAGACTCAAGCTCCCTCTATACTGTCCCCATAAAAACAAAACAGGATAAGATACAGAGTAAAACTCCCTCTATACTGTCCTCATAAAAACAAAACAGGGTTAGATACAGAGTAAAGCTCCCTCTATACTGTCCCCATAAAAACAAAACAGGATAAGATACAGAGTAAAACTCCCTCTATACTGTCCCCATAAAAACAAAACAGGGTTAGATACAGAGTAAAACTCCCTCTATACTGTCCTCATAACAAAAAAACAGGGTTAGATACAGAGTAAAACTCCCTCTATACTGTCCCCATAAAAACAAAACAGGGTTAGATACAGAGTAAAACTCCCTCTATACTGTCCCCATAAAAACAAAACAGGGTTAGATACAGAGTAAAACTCCCTCTATACTGTCCTCATAACAAAAAAACAGGGTTAGATACAGAGTAAAACTCCCTCTATACTGTCCCCATAAAAACAAAACAGGGTTAGATACAGAGTAAAACTCCCTCTATACTGTCCCCATAAAAACAAAACAGGGTTAGATACAGAGTAAAACTCCCTCTATACTGTCCTCATAAAAAAAAACAGGGTTAGATACAGAGTAAAACTCCCTCTATACTGTCCCCATAAAAACAAAACAGGGTTAGATACAGAGTAAAACTCCCTCTATACTGTCCTCATAAAAAAAAACAGGGTTAGATACAGAGTAAAACTCCCTCTATACTGTCCCCATAAAAACAAAACAGGGTTAGATACAGAGTAAAACTCCCTCTATACTGTCCTCATAAAAAAAAAACAGGATAAGATACAGAGTAAAACTCCCTCTATACTGTCCTCATAAAAAAAAAACAGGATAAGATACAGAGTAAAACTCCCTCTATACTGTCCCCATAAAAAAAACATAATAAGATCCAGAGTAAAACTCCCTCTATACTGTCCTCATAAAAAAAACAGGATAAGATACAGAGTAAAACTCCCTCTATACTGTCCTCATAAAAAAAAAAGGATCAGATACAGAGTAAAACTCCCTCTATACTGTCCTCATAACAAAAAAACAGGATAAGATACAGAGTAAAACTCCCTCTATACTGTCCTCATGAAAAAAAAACAGGATAAGATACAGAGTAAAACTCCCTCTATACTGTCCTCATAAAAAAAAACAGGATAAGATACAGAGTCAAACTCCCTCTATACTGTCCCCATAAAAAAAACATAATAAGATCCAGAGTAAAACTCCCTCTATACTGTCCTCATAAAAAAAACAGGATAAGATACAGAGTAAAACTCCCTCTATACTGTCCTCATAAAAACAAAACAGGATAAGATACAGAGTAAAACTCCCTCTATACTGTCCCCATAAAAAAAAACAGGATAAGATACAGAGTAAAACTCCCTCTATACTGTCCTCATTAAAAAAAAACAGGATAAGATACAGAGTAAAACTCCCTCTATACTGTCCCCAAAAAAAAAACATAATAAGATCCAGAGTAAAACTCCCTCTATGCTGTCCTCATAAAAAAAAACAGGATCAGATACAGAGTAAAACTCCCTCTATACTGTCCTCATAACAAAAAAACAGGATAAGATACAGAGTAAAACTCCCTCTATACTGTCCTCATGAAAAAAAAACAGGATAAGATACAGAGTAAAACTCCCTCTATACTGTCCTCATAAAAAAAAACAGGATAAGATACAGAGTAAAACTCCCTCTATACTGTCCCCATAAAAAAAAATAATAAGATACAGAGTAAAACTCCCTCTATGCTGTCCTCATTAAAAAAAAACAGGATAAGATACAGAGTAAAACTCCCTCTATACTGTCCTCATAACAAAAAAACAGGATAAGATACAGAGTAAAACTCCCTCTATACTGTCCCCATAAAAAAAACATAATAAGATCCAGAGTAAAACTCCCTCTATGCTGTCCTCATAAAAAAAAACAGGATAAGATACAGAGTAAAACTCCCTCTATACTGTCCTCATAACAAAAAAACAGGATAAGATACAGAGTAAAACTCCCTCTATACTGTCCTCATGAAAAAAAAACAGGATAAGATACAGAGTAAAACTCCCTCTATACTGTCCTCATAAAAAAAAACAGGATAAGATACAGAGTAAAACTCCCTCTATACTGTCCCCATAAAAAAAACATAATAAGATCCAGAGTAAAACTCCCTCTATACTGTCCTCATAAAAAAAAACAGGATAAGATACAGAGTAAAACTCCCTCTATACTGTCCTCATAAAAAAAAACAGGATAAGATACAGAGTAAAACTCCCTCTATACTGTCCTCATAAAAAAAAACAGGATAAGATACAGAGTAAAACTCCCTCTATACTGTCCTCATAAAAAAAAACAGGATAAGATACAGAGTAAAACTCCCTCTATACTGTCCTCATAAAAAAAAACAGGATAAGATACAGAGTAAAACTCCCTCTATACTGTCCTCATAAAAAAAAAAACAGGATAAGATACAGAGTAAAACTCCCTCTATACTGTCCTCATAAAAAAAAACAGGATAAGATACAGAGTAAAACTCCCTCTATACTGTCCTCATAAAAAAAAACAGGATAAGATACAGAGTAAAACTCCCTCTATACTGTCCTCATAAAAAAAAAACAGGATAAGATACAGAGTAAAACTCCCTCTATACTGTCCTCATAACAAAAAAACAGGATAAGATACAGAGTAAAACTCCCTCTATACTGTCCTCATAAAAAAAAACAGGATAAGATACAGAGTAAAACTCCCTCTATACTGTCCTCATAAAAAAAAACATAATAAGATACAGAGTAAAACTCCCTCTATACTGTCCTCATAAAAACAAAACAGGATAAGATACAGAGTAAAACTCCCTCTATCCTGTCCTCATAAAAAAAAAACAGGATAAGATACAGAGTAAAACTCCCTCTATACTGTCCTCATAAAAAAAAACATAATAAGATGCAGAGTAAAACTCCCTCTATACTGTCCTCATAAAAACAAAACAGGATAAGATACAGAGTAAAACTCCCTCTATACTGTCCTCATAAAAACAAAACAGGATAAGATACAGAGTAAAACTCCCTCTATACTGTCCTCATTAAAAACAAAACAGGATAAGATACAGAGTAAAACTCCCTCTATACTGTCCTCATAAAAAAAAACATAATAAGATACAGAGTAAAACTCCCTCTATACTGTCCTCATAAAAAAAAAACAGGATAAGATACAGAGTAAAACTCCCTCTATACTGTCCTCATAAAAAAAAACAGGATAAGATAGAGTAAAACTCCCTCTATACTGTCTCCATTAAAAAAAAAACAGGATAAGATACAGAGTAAAACTCCCTCTATACTGTCCTCATAAAAAAAAACAGGATAAGATACAGAGTAAAACTCCCTCTATACTGTCCTCATAAAAAAAAACATAATAAGATCCAGAGTAAAACTCCCTCTATACTGTCCTCATAAAAAAAAACATAATAAGATACAGAGTAAAACTCCCTCTATACTGTCCTCATAAAAAAAAAAACAGGATAAGATACAGAGTAAAACTCCCTCTATACTGTCCCCATAAAAAAAAACAGGATAAGATACAGAGTAAAACTCCCTCTATACTGTCCTCATAAAAAAAAAACAGGATAAGATACAGAGTAAAACTCCCTCTATACTGTCCTCATAAAAAAAAAACAGGATAAGATACAGAGTAAAACTCCCTCTATACTGTCCTCATAAAAAAAAAACAGGATAAGATACAGAGTAAAACTCCCTCTATACTGTCCTCATAAAAAAAAAACAGGATAAGATACAGAGTAAAACTCCCTCTATACTGTCCTCATAAAAAAAAACAGGATAAGATACAGAGTAAAACTCCCTCTATACTGTCCTCATAAAAAAAAACAGGATAAGATACAGAGTAAAACTCCCTCTATACTGTCCTCATAAAAAAAAAACAGAATAAGATACAGAGTAAAACTCCCTCTATACTGTCCTCATAAAAAAAAAACAGGATAAGATACAGAGTAAAACTCCCTCTATACTGTCCTCATAAAAAAAAAACAGGATAAGATACAGAGTAAAACTCCCTCTATACTGTCCTCATAAAAAAAAACAGGGTTAGATACAGAGTAAAACTCCCTCTATACTGTCCTCATAAAAAAAAAACAGGATAAGATACAGAGTAAAACTCCCTCTATACTGTCCTCATAAAAAAAAAACAGGGTTAGATACAGAGTAAAACTCCCTCTATACTGTCCTCATAAAAAAAAAACAGGATAAGATACAGAGTAAAACTCCCTCTATACTGTCCTCAAAAAAAAACAGGGTTAGATACAGAGTAAAACTCCCTCTATACTGTCCCCATAAAAAAAAAAACAGGATAAGATACAGAGTAAAACTCCCTCTATACTGTCCTCAAAAAAAAACAGGGTTAGATACAGAGTAAAACTCCCTCTATACTGTCCCCATAAAAAAAAAAACAGGATAAGATACAGAGTAAAACTCCCTCTATACTGTCCCCATAAAAAAAAACAGGATAAGATACAGAGTAAAACTCCCTCTATACTGTCCTCATAAAAAAAAAAACAGGATAAGATACAGAGTAAAACTCCCTCTATACTGTCCTCATAAAAAAAAAAACAGGGTTAGATACAGAGTAAAACTCCCTCTATACTGTCCCCATAAAAAAAAAACAGGATAAGATACAGAGTAAAACTCCCTCTATACTGTCCTCATAAAAAAAAACAGGATAAGATACAGAGTAAAACTCCCTCTATACTGTCCTCATAAAAAAAAAAACAGGATAAGATACAGAGTAAAACTCCCTCTATACTGTCCTCAAAAAAAAACAGGGTTAGATACAGAGTAAAACTCCCTCTATACTGTCCCCATAAAAAAAAACAGGATAAGATACAGAGTAAAACTCCCTCTATACTGTCCTCATAAAAAAAAAACAGGGTTAGATACAGAGTAAAACTCCCTCTATACTGTCCTCATAAAAAAAACAGGGTTAGATACAGAGTAAAACTCCCTCTATACTGTCCCCATAAAAAAAAAAACAGGATAAGATACAGAGTAAAACTCCCTCTATACTGTCCTCAAAAAAAAACAGGGTTAGATACAGAGTAAAACTCCCTCTATACTGTCCCCATAAAAAAAAAAACAGGATAAGATACAGAGTAAAACTCCCTCTATACTGTCCTCAAAAAAAAACAGGGTTAGATACAGAGTAAAACTCCCTCTATACTGTCCTCAAAAAAAAACAGGGTTAGATACAGAGTAAAACTCCCTCTATACTGTCCCCATAAAAAAAAAAACAGGATAAGATACAGAGTAAAACTCCCTCTATACTGTCCTCATAAAAAAAAAACAGGGTTAGATACAGAGTAAAACTCCCTCTATACTGTCCTCATAAAAAAAAAACAGGATAAGATACAGAGTAAAACTCCCTCTATACTGTCCTCAAAAAAAAACAGGGTTAGATACAGAGTAAAACTCCCTCTATACTGTCCTCATAAAAAAAAAACAGGATAAGATACAGAGTAAAACTCCCTCTATACTGTCCCCATAAAAACAAAACAGGGTTAGATACAGAGTAAAACTCCCTCTATACTGTCCTCATAAAAAAAAACAGGATAAGATACAGAGTAAAACTCCCTCTATACTGTCCTCATAAAAAAAAACAGGATAAGATACAGAGTAAAACTCCCTCTATACTGTCCTCATAAAAAAAAACAGGATAAGATACAGAGTAAAACTCCCTCTATACTGTCCTCATAAAAAAAAAACAGGATAAGATACAGAGTAAAACTCCCTCTATACTGTCCTCATAAAAAAAAACAGGATAAGATACAGAGTAAAACTCCCTCTATACTGTCCTCATAAAAAAAAACAGGATAAGATACAGAGTAAAACTCCCTCTATACTGTCCTCATAAAAAAAAAACAGGATAAGATACAGAGTAAAACTCCCTCTATACTGTCCTCATAAAAAAAAACAGGATAAGATACAGAGTAAAACTCCCTCTATACTGTCCTCATAAAAAAAAAACAGGATAAGATACAGAGTAAAACTCCCTCTATACTGTCCTCATAACAAAAAAACAGGATAAGATACAGAGTAAAACTCCCTCTATACTGTCCTCATAAAAAAAACAGGATAAGATACAGAGTAAAACTCCCTCTATACTGTCCTCATAAAAAAAAACATAATAAGATACAGAGTAAAACTCCCTCTATACTGTCCTCATAAAAAAAAACATAATAAGATACAGAGTAAAACTCCCTCTATACTGTCCTCATAAAAAAAAAACAGGATAAGATACAGAGTAAAACTCCCTCTATACTGTCCTCATAAAAAAAAACAGGATAAGATACAGAGTAAAACTCCCTCTATACTGTCCTCATAAAAAAAAACAGGATAAGATACAGAGTAAAACTCCCTCTATACTGTCCTCATAAAAAAAAAGGATAAGATACAGAGTAAAACTCCCTCTATACTGTCCTCATAAAAAAAAAGGATAAGATACAGAGTAAAACTCCCTCTATACTGTCCTCATAAAAAAAAAACAGGGTTAGATACAGAGTAAAACTCCCTCTATACTGTCCTCATAAAAAAAACAGGGTTAGATACAGAGTAAAACTCCCTCTATACTGTCCCCATAAAAAAAAAACAGGATAAGATACAGAGTAAAACTCCCTCTATACTGTCCTCAAAAAAAAACAGGGTTAGATACAGAGTAAAACTCCCTCTATACTGTCCCCATAAAAAAAAAACAGGATAAGATACAGAGTAAAACTCCCTCTATACTGTCCTCAAAAAAAAACAGGGTTAGATACAGAGTAAAACTCCCTCTATACTGTCCTCAAAAAAAAACAGGGTTAGATACAGAGTAAAACTCCCTCTATACTGTCCCCATAAAAAAAAAAACAGGATAAGATACAGAGTAAAACTCCCTCTATACTGTCCTCATAAAAAAAAAACAGGGTTAGATACAGAGTAAAACTCCCTCTATACTGTCCTCATAAAAAAAAAACAGGATAAGATACAGAGTAAAACTCCCTCTATACTGTCCTCAAAAAAAAACAGGGTTAGATACAGAGTAAAACTCCCTCTATACTGTCCTCATAAAAAAAAAACAGGATAAGATACAGAGTAAAACTCCCTCTATACTGTCCCCATAAAAACAAAACAGGGTTAGATACAGAGTAAAACTCCCTCTATACTGTCCTCATAAAAAAAAACAGGATAAGATACAGAGTAAAACTCCCTCTATACTGTCCTCATAAAAAAAAAAACAGGATAAGATACAGAGTAAAACTCCCTCTATACTGTCCTCATAAAAAAAAACAGGATAAGATACAGAGTAAAACTCCCTCTATACTGTCCTCATAAAAAAAAAACAGGATAAGATACAGAGTAAAACTCCCTCTATACTGTCCTCATAAAAAAAAACAGGATAAGATACAGAGTAAAACTCCCTCTATACTGTCCTCATAAAAAAAAAACAGGATAAGATACAGAGTAAAACTCCCTCTATACTGTCCCCATAAAAACAAAACAGGGTTAGATACAGAGTAAAACTCCCTCTATACTGTCCTCATAAAAAAAAACAGGATAAGATACAGAGTAAAACTCCCTCTATACTGTCCTCATAAAAAAAAAAACAGGATAAGATACAGAGTAAAACTCCCTCTATACTGTCCTCATAAAAAAAAACAGGATAAGATACAGAGTAAAACTCCCTCTATACTGTCCTCATAAAAAAAAAACAGGATAAGATACAGAGTAAAACTCCCTCTATACTGTCCTCATAAAAAAAAACAGGATAAGATACAGAGTAAAACTCCCTCTATACTGTCCTCATAAAAAAAAACAGGATAAGATACAGAGTAAAACTCCCTCTATACTGTCCTCATAAAAAAAAACAGGATAAGATACAGAGTAAAACTCCCTCTATACTGTCCTCATAAAAAAAAACAGGATAAGATACAGAGTAAAACTCCCTCTATACTGTCCTCATAAAAAAAAAACAGGATAAGATACAGAGTAAAACTCCCTCTATACTGTCCTCATAAAAAAAAACAGGATAAGATACAGAGTAAAACTCCCTCTATACTGTCCTCATAAAAAAAAAACAGGATAAGATACAGAGTAAAACTCCCTCTATACTGTCCTCATAACAAAAAAACAGGATAAGATACAGAGTAAAACTCCCTCTATACTGTCCTCATAAAAAAAAACAGGATAAGATACAGAGTAAAACTCCCTCTATACTGTCCTCATAAAAAAAAACATAATAAGATACAGAGTAAAACTCCCTCTATACTGTCCTCATAAAAAAAAACATAATAAGATACAGAGTAAAACTCCCTCTATACTGTCCTCATAAAAAAAAAACAGGATAAGATACAGAGTAAAACTCCCTCTATACTGTCCTCATAAAAAAAAACAGGATAAGATACAGAGTAAAACTCCCTCTATACTGTCCTCATTAAAAAAAAACAGGATAAGATACAGAGTAAAACTCCCTCTATACTGTCCTCATAAAAAAAAACAGGATAAGATACAGAGTAAAACTCCCTCTATACTGTCCTCATAAAAAAAAAACAGGATAAGATACAGAGTAAAACTCCCTCTATACTGTCCTCATAAAAAAAAAACAGGGTTAGATACAGAGTAAAACTCCCTCTATACTGTCCTCATAAAAAAAAACAGGATAAGATACAGAGTAAAACTCCCTCTATACTGTCCTCATAAAAAAAAACAGGATAAGATACAGAGTAAAACTCCCTCTATACTGTCCTCATAAAAAAAAAACAGGATAAGATACAGAGTAAAACTCCCTCTATACTGTCCTCATAAAAAAAAACAGGATAAGATACAGAGTAAAACTCCCTCTATACTGTCCTCATAAAAAAAAACATAATAAGATACAGAGTAAAACTCCCTCTATACTGTCCTCATAAAAAAAAAACAGGATAAGATACAGAGTAAAACTCCCTCTATACTGTCCTCATAAAAAGAAACAGGATAAGATACAGAGTAAAACTCCCTCTATACTGTCCTCATTAAAAAAAAACAGGATAAGATACAGAGTAAAACTCCCTCTATACTGTCCTCATAAAAAAAAACAGGATAAGATACAGAGTAAAACTCCCTCTATACTGTCCTCATAAAAAAAAACAGGATAAGATACAGAGTAAAACTCCCTCTATACTGTCCTCATAAAAAAAAAACAGGACAAGATACAGAGTAAAACTCCCTCTATACTGTCCTCATAAAAAAAAACAGGATAAGATACAGAGTAAAACTCCCTCTATACTGTCCTCATAAAAAAAAACAGGATAAGATACAGAGTAAAACTCCCTCTATACTGTCCTCATAAAAAAAAACAGGATAAGATACAGAGTAAAACTCCCTCTATACTGTCCTCATAAAAACAAAACAGGGTTAGATACAGAGTAAAACTCCCTCTATACTGTCCTCATAAAAAAAAACAGGGTTAGATACAGAGTAAAACTCCCTCTATACTGTCCCCATAAAAAAAAACAGGGTTAGATACAGAGTAAAACTCCCTCTATACTGTCCTCATAAAAAAAAACAGGGTTAGATACAGAGTAAAACTCCCTCTATACTGTCCTCATAAAAAAAAACAGGGTTAGATACAGAGTAAAACTCCCTCTATACTGTCCTCATAAAAAAAAAACATGATAAGATACAGAGTAAAACTCCCTCTATACTGTCCTCATAAAAAAAAACATAATAAGATACAGAGTAAAACTCCCTCTATACTGTCCTCATAAAAAAAAAACAGGATAAGATACAGAGTAAAACTCCCTCTATACTGTCCTCATAAAAAAAAAAACAGGATAAGATACAGAGTAAAACTCCCTCTATACTGTCCTCATAAAAAAAAACAGGATAAGATACAGAGTAAAACTCCCTCTATACTGTCCTCATAAAAAAAAAACAGGATAAGATACAGAGTAAAACTCCCTCTATACTGTCCTCATAAAAAAAAAACAGGATAAGATACAGAGTAAAACTCCCTCTATACTGTCCTCATTAAAAAAAAACAGGATAAGATACAGAGTAAAACTCCCTCTATACTGTCCTCATAAAAAAAAACAGGATAAGATACAGAGTAAAACTCCCTCTATACTGTCCTCATAAAAAAAAACAGGATAAGATACAGAGTAAAACTCCCTCTATACTGTCCTCATAAAAAAAAAACAGGGTTAGATACAGAGTAAAACTCCCTCTATACTGTCCTCATAAAAAAAAACAGGATAAGATACAGAGTAAAACTCCCTCTATACTGTCCTCATAAAAAAAAACAGGATAAGATACAGAGTAAAACTCCCTCTATACTGTCCTCATAAAAAAAAAAACAGGACAAGATACAGAGTAAAACTCCCTCTATACTGTCCTCATAAAAAAAAAACAGGATAAGATACAGAGTAAAACTCCCTCTATACTGTCCTCATAAAAAAAAACAGGATAAGATACAGAGTAAAACTCCCTCTATACTGTCCTCATTAAAAAAAAACAGGATAAGATACAGAGTAAAACTCCCTCTATACTGTCCTCATAAAAAAAAAACAGGATAAGATACAGAGTAAAACTCCCTCTATACTGTCCTCATAAAAAAAAACAGGATAAGATACAGAGTAAAACTCCCTCTATACTGTCCTCATAAAAAAAAACAGGATAAGATACAGAGTAAAACTCCCTCTATACTGTCCTCATAAAAAAAAACAGGATAAGATACAGAGTAAAACTCCCTCTATACTGTCCTCATTAAAAAAAAAACAGGATAAGATACAGAGTAAAACTCCCTCTATACTGTCCTCATAAAAAAAAAACAGGATAAGATACAGAGTAAAACTCCCTCTATACTGTCCTCATAAAAAAAAACAGGATAAGATACAGAGTAAAACTCCCTCTATACTGTCCTCATAAAAAAAAACAGGATAAGATACAGAGTAAAACTCCCTCTATACTGTCCTCATAAAAAAAAACAGGATAAGATACAGAGTAAAACTCCCTCTATACTGTCCTCATAAAAAAAAACAGGATAAGATACAGAGTAAAACTCCCTCTATACTGTCCTCATAAAAAAAAACAGGATAAGATACAGAGTAAAACTCCCTCTATACTGTCCTCATAAAAAAAAAACAGGGTTAGATACAGAGTAAAACTCCCTCTATACTGTCCTCATAAAAAAAAACAGGATAAGATACAGAGTAAAACTCCCTCTATACTGTCCTCATAAAAAAAAACAGGATAAGATACAGAGTAAAACTCCCTCTATACTGTCCTCATAAAAAAAAACAGGATAAGATACAGAGTAAAACTCCCTCTATACTGTCCTCATAAAAAAAAAACAGGATAAGATACAGAGTAAAACTCCCTCTATACTGTCCTCATAAAAAAAAACAGGATAAGATACAGAGTAAAACTCCCTCTATACTGTCCTCATAAAAAAAAACAGGATAAGATACAGAGTAAAACTCCCTCTATACTGTCCTCATAAAAAAAAACAGGATAAGATACAGAGTAAAACTCCCTCTATACTGTCCTCATAAAAAAAAACAGGATAAGATACAGAGTAAAACTCCCTCTATACTGTCCTCATAAAAAAAAACAGGATAAGATACAGAGTAAAACTCCCTCTATACTGTCCTCATAAAAAAAAACAGGATAAGATACAGAGTAAAACTCCCTCTATACTGTCCTCATAAAAAAAAACAGGATAAGATACAGAGTAAAACTCCCTCTATACTGTCCTCATAAAAAAAAACAGGATAAGATACAGAGTAAAACTCCCTCTATACTGTCCTCATAAAAAAAAACAGGATAAGATACAGAGTAAAACTCCCTCTATACTGTCCTCATAAAAAAAAACAGGATAAGATACAGAGTAAAACTCCCTCTATACTGTCCTCATAAAAAAAAACATAATAAGATCCAGAGTAAAACTCCCTCTATACTGTCCTTATAAAAAAAAACAGGATAAGATACAGAGTAAAACTCCCTCTATACTGTCCTCATAAAAAAAAACAGGATAAGATACAGAGTAAAACTCCCTCTATACTGTCCTCATAAAAAAAAACAGGATAAGATACAGAGTAAAACTCCCTCTATACTGTCCTCATAAAAAAAAAACAGGGTTAGATACAGAGTAAAACTCCCTCTATACTGTCCTCATAAAAAAAAACAGGATAAGATACAGAGTAAAACTCCCTCTATACTGTCCTTATAAAAAAAAACAGGATAAGATACAGAGTAAAACTCCCTCTATACTGTCCTCATAAAAAAAAACAGGATAAGATACAGAGTAAAACTCCCTCTATACTGTCCTCATAAAAAAAAACAGGATAAGATACAGAGTAAAACTCCCTCTATACTGTCCTCATAAAAAAAAACAGGATAAGATACAGAGTAAAGCTCCCTCTATACTGTCCTCATAAAAAAAAAACAGGGTTAGATACAGAGTAAAACTCCCTCTATACTGTCCTCATAAAAAAAAACAGGATAAGATACAGAGTAAAACTCCCTCTATACTGTCCTCATAAAAAAAAACATAATAAGATACAGAGTAAAACTCCCTCTATACTGTCCTCATAAAAAAAAAACAGGATAAGATACAGAGTAAAACTCCCTCTATACTGTCCTCATAAAAAAAAACAGGATAAGATACAGAGTAAAACTCCCTCTATACTGTCCTCATTAAAAAAAAACAGGATAAGATACAGAGTAAAACTCCCTCTATACTGTCCTCATAAAAAAAAACAGGATAAGATACAGAGTAAAACTCCCTCTATACTGTCCTCATAAAAAAAACAGGATAAGATACAGAGTAAAACTCCCTCTATACTGTCCTCATAAAAAAAAACAGGATAAGATACAGAGTAAAACTCCCTCTATACTGTCCTCATTAAAAAAAAACAGGATAAGATACAGAGTAAAACTCCCTCTATACTGTCCTCATAAAAAAAAACAGGATAAGATACAGAGTAAAACTCCCTCTATACTGTCCTCATAAAAAAAAACAGGATAAGATACAGAGTAAAACTCCCTCTATACTGTCCTCATAAAAAAAAACAGGATAAGATACAGAGTAAAACTCCCTCTATACTGTCCTCATAATTAAAAACAGGATAAGATACAGAGTAAAACTCCCTCTATACTGTCCTCATAAAAAAAAACAGGATAAGATACAGAGTAAAACTCCCTCTATACTGTCCTCATAACAAAAAAACAGGATAAGATACAGAGTAAAACTCCCTCTATACTGTCCTCATAAAAAAAAAACAGGATAAGATACAGAGTAAAACTCCCTCTATACTGTCCTCATAAAAAAAAACAGGATAAGATACAGAGTAAAACTCCCTCTATACTGTCCTCATAACAAAAAAACAGGATAAGATACAGAGTAAAACTCCCTCTATACTGTCCTCATAAAAAAAAACAGGATAAGATACAGAGTAAAACTCCCTCTATACTGTCCTCATAACAAAAAAACAGGATAAGATACAGAGTAAAACTCCCTCTATACTGTCCTCATAAAAAAAAAACAGGATAAGATACAGAGTAAAACTCCCTCTATACTGTCCTCATAAAAAAAAACAGGATAAGATACAGAGTAAAACTCCCTCTATACTGTCCTCATAAAAAAAAACAGGATAAGATACAGAGTAAAACTCCCTCTATACTGTCCTCATAAAAAAAAACAGGATAAGATACAGAGTAAAACTCCCTCTATACTGTCCTCATAAAATCAAAACAGGATAAGATACAGAGTAAAACTCCCTCTATACTGTCCCCATAAAAAAAACAGGATAAGATACAGAGTAAAACTCCCTCTATACTGTCCCCATAAAAAAAAAACAGGATAAGATACAGAGTAAAACTCCCTCTATACTGTCCTCATAAAAAAAAACAGGATAAGATACAGAGTAAAACTCCCTCTATACTGTCCTCATAAAAAAAAACAGGATAAGATACAGAGTAAAACTCCCTCTATACTGTCCTCATAAAAAAAAACAGGATAAGATACAGAGTAAAACTCCCTCTATACTGTCCTCATAAAAAAAAAACAGGGTTAGATACAGAGTAAAACTCCCTCTATACTGTCCTCATAAAAAAAAAACAGGGTTAGATACAGAGTAAAACTCCCTCTATACTGTCCTCATAAAAAAAAACAGGATAAGATACAGAGTAAAACTCCCTCTATACTGTCCTCATAAAAAAAAACAGGATAAGATACAGAGTAAAACTCCCTCTATACTGTCCTCATAAAAAAAAACAGGATAAGATACAGAGTAAAACTCCCTCTATACTGTCCTCATAAAAAAAAAACAGGATAAGATACAGAGTAAAACTCCCTCTATACTGTCCTCATAAAAAAAAACAGGATAAGATACAGAGTAAAACTCCCTCTATACTGTCCTCATAAAAAAAAAACAGGATAAGATACAGAGTAAAACTCCCTCTATACTGTCTCCATCAAACACTCCCAGGTCAGGTACAGCACGGGGGTTAGACACAGAGTAAAGCTCCCATAAATTCTCCAACTATTCACGTCCGCTGTAACCTCGGAGTCCGCTATTTCATCCTGTGGCATCGCCGAGTGATTTTCCTGCTTCTCGTTTATGTTTATGGTCATTCGTAATCGGATTGAAATTTTCAAACACATTTTGCACACGAGTCCTGTCGTTGTCCGTCTGGGCCGCACACTAACGTCTCCCTCCTGCCCGGTTAGCACAGTTCAGCTGAGACCCTGTGGAGTTCTCCCAGTAACACTTTGTCCGCTCCTGTCTTTTCCCTTCAAGATAAATAGGGGCTGAGACACAGCGGAGGACTTGCTGGCTCTGTGTAGCCTGGCACAGGCCTCCAGTATCTGAATATCCGTCAGGGGTATCACTGACTGCTTTGCTTCCACAGAGTCCGATGGTAAGGAGTTTCAGGAGGACTCGTTGCTTCAGGTGCTCCGACAGCAGAGGGACTGGGTGAAACAGCAGATCAGGTATGGCATTTGGAAATTCCCCTTGTTTTCCCCCCTTCCCCCCCACTTTCCCTCCCCCATCCACTCCAGCCCCTACTCCGCACAGTCCGTCCTTCATGGCCCTCTGTGATGGAGCTGCTCACCGGGGTGCTCCAGGTGGGATGGGGATCGCTCCTGCCCCACGAGGAACCCCACTGTGGAGCCTCTCCCTGTGCTGCCTGAACTTCTCTATCCCGCTGTGCCCCAGTAGATCTCTCTGCAGTCCTCTGCTGCTTTCCCCCTGCCGTGTGTGACTGTGCTGCGTTATTTGGAACGAGGAGTCCTGATGCTTTCACTCCTGAAGCAGCTCAGTGGCTTTAGCACTTTCTCTCATCTGACTCAGAAGGTGGGGCCCAGAGACGCGGGCCCCATGATCCAGGCCGACCCTCCCCACCGCCGGTACTGAGGGAATGCCACACTGTCAGAGGATCAGTACTGAGGGAGTGCCACACTGCCGGAGGGTCAGTACTGAGGGAGTGCCACACTGTCAGAGGATCAGTACTGAGGGAGTGCCACACTGTCAGAGGGTCAGTACGGAGGGAGTGCCACCCTGTTGGATGGTCAGTACTGAGGGAGTGCCGCACTGTCGGAGGGTCAGTGCTGAAGGTGTGCTGCACTGTTGGAGGGTCAGTACTGAGTGAGTGCTGCACTGTCGGAGGCTCTGTACTGAGGGAGCGCCGCACTGTTGGAGGGTCAGTAATGAGGGAGTGCTGCACTGTCGGAGGTGCCGTCTTTCGGATGAGACATTAAACTGAGGCCCCCGTCTGCCCTCTCAGGTGGGTGTAAAAGATCCCGCGGCCACTATATGGAAGAAGAGCGGGGGGTGGGGGGAGGGGAGTTCTCCCCGGTGTCCTGGGGACAATATTTGTCCCTCAACCGACATCACTAAAAAAAACAGATGATCTGGGTCATTATCACATTGCTGTTTGTGGGATCTTGCTATGCGCTAATTGGCTGCTGCATTTCCTACATTACAACAGTGAGCACACTTGAAATACAGTCCTTCATTGTCTATGAGGGGCTTTGGAACATCCTGAGGGTGGTGAAAGGCGCTATAGAAATGCAGGTTTTTAACGCAGTTTTCTATTTTAGGGAGGCTGATCGGAGACTGACCGTCCTGGAGGGACACGAGCGATGAAGATTGAAGGCCTAGCAGAGCTTTGCAAACACATCCAAGCCCACCCATCGCGTGCTGCCCTCCTGCGTGACTGCCTGTGCTCAGGATAGATACCCCGTGGAGAGGCCCTGAACTCGTACTCTGTGCAAAGAGCCAGTTCCTGGTCAAAGTGCAACTTTAAACCCAGCAGGATTTATCTCTGCATCTGTGTCTGTCTGCAAGGACTGTTTTCAAATGAATCATTGTGTTTCTGAGTAGATTTAAGGCAGTGAGTAACTGGTGATAACTGGGTCACACACAGGGGGCACCCGTACACCCGGTCTGTACAGGGTCAGTAACTGGTGATAACTGGGTCACACACTGGGGGCACCCGTACACCCGGTCTGTACAGTGTCAGTAACTGGTGATAACTGGGTCACACACTGGGAGCACCCGTACACCCGGTCTGTACAGTGTCAGGAACTGGTGATAACTGGGTCACACACTGGGGGCACCCGTACACCGGTCTGTACAGTGTCAGTAACTGGTGATAACTGGGTCACACACTGGGAGCACCCGTACACCCGGTCAGTACAGTGTCAGTAACTGGTGATAACTGGGTCACACACAGGGGGCACCCGTACGCCCGGTCTGTACAATGTCAGTAACTGGTGATAACTGAGTCACACACTGGGAGCACCCGTACACCCGGTCTGTACAGTGTCAGTAACTGGTGATAACTGGGTCACACACAGGGAGCACCCGTACACCCGGTCTGTACAGTGTCAGTAACTGGTGATAACTGGGTCACACACAGGGAGCACCCGTACACCCGGTCTGTACAGTGTCAGTAACTGGTGATAACTGAGTCACACACTGGGAGCACCCGTACACCCAGTCTGCACAGTGTCAGTAACTGGTGATAACTGGGTCACACAGGGGGCACCCGTACACCCGGTCTGTACAGTGTCAGTAACTGGTGATAACTGGGTCACACACAGGGAGCACCCGTACACCCGGTCTGTACAGTGTCAGTAACTGGTGATAACTGGGTCACACACAGGGAGCACCCGTACGCCCGGTCTGTACAGTGTCACTAACTGGTGATAACTGGGTCACACACAGGGAGCACCCGTACACCCGGTCTGTACAGGGTCAGTAACTGGTGATAACTGGGTCACACACAGGGAGCACCCGTGCACCCGGTCTGTACAGTGTCAGTAACTGGTGATAACTGGGTCACACACAGGGGGCACCCGTACACCCGGTCTGTACAGGGTCAGTAACTGGTGATAACTGGGTCACACACAGGGAGCACCCGTACACCCGGTCTGTACAGCGTCAGTAACTGGTGATAACTGGGTCACACACTGGGAGCACCCGTACGCCGGTCTGTACAGGGTCAGTAACTGGTGATAACTGAGTCACACACAGGGAGCACCCGTACACCCGGTCTGTACAATGTCAGTAACTGGTGATAACTGGGTCACACACTGGGAGCACCCGTACACCCGGTCTGTACAGTGTCAGTAACTGGTGATAACTGGGTCACACACAGGGAGCACCCGTACACCCGGTCTGTACAGTGTCAGTAACTGGTGATAACTGGGTCACACACAGGGAGCACCCGTACACCCGGTCTGTTCAGTGTCAGTAACTGGTGATAACTGGGTCACACACAGGGGGCACCCGTACACCCGGTCTGTACCGTGTCAGTAACTGGTGATAACTGGGTCACACACAGGGAGCACCCGTACACCCGGTCTGTACAGTGTCAGTAACTGGTGATAACTGAGTCACACACTGGGAGCACCCGTACACCCGGTCTGTTCAGTGTCAGTAACTGGTGATAACTGGGTCACACACAGGGGGCACCCGTACACCCGGTCTGTACCGTGTCAGTAACTGGTGATAACTGGGTCACACACAGGGGGCACCCGTACACCCGGTCTGCACAGTGTCAGTAACTGGTGATAACTGAGTCACACACTGGGAGCACCCGTACACCCGGTCTGCACAGTGTCAGTAACTGGTGATAACTGGGTCACACACAGGGAGCACCCGTACGCCCGGTCTGTACAGTGTCAGTAACTGGTGATAACTGGGTCACACACAGGGAGCACCCGTACACCCGGTCTGCACAGTGTCAGTAACTGGTGATAACTGGGTCACACAGGGGGCACCCGTACACCCGGTCTGTACAGTGTCAGTAACTGGTGATAACTGGGTCACACACAGGGAGCACCCGTACACCCGGTCTGTACAGTGTCAGTAACTGGTGATAACTGGGTCACACACAGGGAGCACCCGTACGCCCGGTCTGTACAGTGTCACTAACTGGTGATAACTGGGTCACACACAGGGAGCACCCGTACACCCGGTCTGTACAGGGTCAGTAACTGGTGATAACTGGGTCACACACAGGGAGCACCCGTACACCCGGTCTGTACAGGGTCAGTAACTGGTGATAACTGGGTCACACACTGGGGGCACCCGTACACCCGGTCTGTACCGTGTCAGTAACTGGTGATAACTGGGTCACACACAGGGAGCACCCGTACACCCGGTCTGTACAGTGTCAGTAACTGGTGATAACTGGGTCACACACAGGGAGCACCCGTACGCCCGGTCTGTACAGTGTCAGTAACTGGTGATAACTGGGTCACACACAGGGAGCACCCGTACACCCGGTCTGTACACCGTCAGTAACTGGTGATAACTGGGTCACACACTGGGAGCACCCGTACACCCGGTCTGTACCGTGTCAGTAACTGGTGATAACTGGGTCACACACAGGGGGCACCCGTACACCCGGTCTGCACAGTGTCAATAACTGGTGATAACTGGGTCACACACTGGGAGCACCCGTACACCCGGTCTGTACCGTGTCAGTAACTGGTGATAACTGGGTCACACACAGGGGGCACCCGTACACCCGGTCTGCACAGTGTCAATAACTGGTGATAACTGGGTCACACACAGGGAGCACCCGTACACCTGGTCTGTACAGTGTCAGTAACTGGTGATAACTGGGTCACACACTGGGAGCACCCGTACACCCGGTCTGTACCGTGTCAGTAACTGGTGATAACTGGGTCACACACAGGGGGCACCCGTACACCCGGTCTGTACAATGTCAGTAACTGGTGATAACTGGGTCACACACAGGGAGCACCCGTACACCCGGTCTGTACAGGGTCAGTAACTGGTGATAACTGGGTCACACACAGGGAGCACCCGTACACCCGGTCTGTACAGGGTCAGTAACTGGTGATAACTGGGTCACACACAGGGAGCACCCGTACACCCGGTCTGTACAGGGTCAATAACTGGTGATAACTGGGTCACACAGGGGGCACCCGTACACCCGGTCTGTACCGTGTCAGTAACTGGTGATAACTGGGTCACACACTGGGAGCACCCGTACACCGGTCTGTACAGTGTCAGTAACTGGTGATAACTGGGTCACACACTGGGGGCACCCGTACACCGGTCTGTACAGTGTCAGTAACTGGTGATAACTGGGTCACACACAGGGGGCACCCGTACGCCGGTCTGTACAGGGTCAGTAACTGGTGATAACTGAGTCACACACAGGGAGCACCCGTACACCCGGTCTGTACAATGTCAGTAACTGGTGATAACTGGGTCACACACTGGGAGCACCCGTACACCCGGTCTGTACAGTGTCAGTAACTGGTGATAACTGGGTCACACACAGGGAGCACCCGTACACCCGGTCTGTACAGTGTCAGTAACTGGTGATAACTGGGTCACACACAGGGAGCACCCGTACACCCGGTCTGTACCGTGTCAGTAACTGGTGATAACTGGGTCACACACAGGGAGCACCCGTACACCCGGTCTGTACAGGGTCAGTAACTGGTGATAACTGGGTCACACACAGGGAGCACCCGTACACCCGGTCTGTACAGTGTCAGTAACTGGTGATAACTGGGTCACACACTGGGAGCACCCGTACACCCGGTCTGTACAGGGTCAGTAACTGGTGATAACTGAGTCACACACAGGGAGCACCCGTATGCCCGGTCTGTACAGTGTCAGTAACTGGTGATAACTGGGTCACACACAGGGAGCACCCGTACACCCGGTCTGTACAGTGTCAGTAACTGGTGATAACTGGGTCACACACTGGGAGCACCCGTACACCCGGTCTGTACAGTGTCAGTAACTGGTGATAACTGGGTCACACACAGGGAGCACCCGCACACCCGGTCTGTACAGTGTCAGTAACTGGTGATAACTGGGTCACACACAGGGGGCACCCGTACACCCGGTCTGTACAGGGTCAGTAACTGGTGATAACTGAGTCACACACAGGGAGCACCCGCACACCCGGTCTGTACAGTGTCAGTAACTGGTGATAACTGGGTCACACACAGGGGGCACCCGTACACCCGGTCTGTACAGGGTCAGTAACTGGTGATAACTGAGTCACACACAGGGAGCACCCGTACACCCGGTCTGTACAGTGTCAGTAACTGGTGATAACTGGGTCACACACAGGGAGCACCCGTACACCCGGTCTGTACAGGGTCAGTAACTGGTGATAACTGGGTCACACACAGGGGGCACCCGTACACCCGGTCTGTACAATGTCAGTAACTGGTGATAACTGGGTCACACACTGGGAGCACCCGTACACCCGGTCTGTACACTGTCTGTAACTGGTGATAACTGGGTCACACACTGGGAGCACCCGTACACCCGGTCTGTACCGTGTCAGTAACTGGTGATAACTGGGTCACACACTGGGAGCACCCGTACACCCGGTCTGTACAGTGTCAGTAACTGGTGATAACTGGGTCACACACAGGGAGCACCCGTACACCCGGTCTGTACCGTGTCAGTAACTGGTGATAACTGGGTCACACACAGGGGGCACCCGTACGCCCGGTCTGTACAGGGTCAGTAACTGGTGATAACTGGGTCACACACAGGGAGCACCCGTACACCCGGTCTGTACAATGTCAGTAACTGGTGATAACTGGGTCACACACAGGGAGCACCCGTTCACCCGGTCTGTACAGTGTCAGTAACTGGTGATAACTGGGTCACACACAGGGAGCACCCGTACACCCGGTCTGTACAGTGTCAGTAACTGGTGATAACTGGGTCACACACAGGGAGCACCCGTACACCCGGTCTGTACAGTGTCAGTAACTGGTGATAACTGGGTCACACACAGGGAGCACCCGTACACCCGGTCTGTACCGTGTCAGTAACTGGTGATAACTGGGTCACACAGGGGGCACCCGTACACCCGGTCTGTACAGTGTCAGTAACTGGTGATAACTGGGTCACACACTGGGAGCACCCGTACACCCGGTCTGTACAGTGTCAGTAACTGGTGATAACTGGGTCACACACAGGGAGCACCCGTACACCCGGTCTGTACAATGTCAGTAACTGGTGATAACTGGGTCACACACAGGGAGCTCCCGTACACCCGGTCTGTACAGTGTCAGTAACTGGTGATAACTGGGTCACACACAGGGAGCACCCGTACACCCGGTCTGTACAGTGTCAGTAACTGGTGATAACTGGGTCACACACAGGGAGCTCCCGTACACCCGGTCTGTACAGTGTCAGTAACTGGTGATAACTGGGTCACACACTGGGAACACCCGTACACCCGGTCTGTACAATGTCAGGAACTGGTGATAACTGGGTCACACACTGGGAGCACCCGTACACCCGGTCTGTACAGTGTCAGGAACTGGTGATAACTGGGTCACACACTGGGAGCACCCGTACACCCGGTCTGTACAGTGTCAGGAACTGGTGATAACTGGGTCACACACTGGGAGCACCCGTACACCCGGTCTGTACAGTGTCAGGAACTGGTGATAACTGGGTCACACACAGGGAGCACCCGTACGCCCGGTCTGTACAGTGTCAGTAACTGGTGATAACTGGGTCACACAGGGGGCACCCGTACACCCGGTCTGTACAGTGTCAGTAACTGGTGATAACTGGGTCACACACAGGGAGCACCCGTACACCCGGTCTGTACAGTGTCACTAACTGGGTCACACACAGGGAGCACCCGTACGCTCGGTCTGTACAATGTCAGTAACTGGTGATAACTGGGTCACACACAGGGAGCACCCGTACACCCGGTCTGTACAGTGTCACTAACTGGTGATAACTGGGTCACACACAGGGAGCACCCGTACACCCTGTCTGTAAAATGTCAGTAACTGGTGATAACTGGGTCACACACAGGGAGCACCCGTACACCCGGTCTGTACAATGTCAGTAACTGGTGATAACTGGGTCATACACAGGGAGCACCCGTACACCCGGTCTGTACAGTGTCAGTAACTGGTGATAACTGGGTCACACACAGGGAGCACCCGTACACCCGGTCTGTACAGTGTCAGTAACTGGTGATAACTGGGTCACACACAGGGAGCACCCGTACACCCGGTCTGCACAGTGTCAGTAACTGGTGATAACTGGGTCACACACAGGGAGCACCCGTACGCCTGTTGTGGGTAATTACGATTAGTATTGTTGGAGGGTTGGCCAGTGTTAGAGGTCACTGAGGGGTCCTCCCCACAGCTCCTGTGTTTTAGGCCCTCCCTATTCTCTGCTGAAATCACTCTTTGCTCCGTGTCAACAGGGTTTCCCGAAGGGCTGCTGTAATGGGTATGAAAATGTTTTTTGTTTCTCCTGCAGTCTAGAACAGTCCATCCCCTGATTGCTCTGGGCCTGTAAAGTGGGACAGAGTCACTAACTTAATATTCATGGCCACAACTGCAAACCCTGTCTCTCTCAAAGTACAGCATTCACATCACTAATTCGAGGTGGCTCTGTGTCTGTGATTCCCCCACACAGTGATGGGATGTGGGTCTGTGTCTGTGATTCCCCCACACGGTGATGGGACGTGGGTCTGTGTCTGTGATTCCCCCACACGGTGATGGGACGTGGGTCTGTGTCTGTGATTCCCCCACACGGTGATGGGACGTGGGTCTGTGTCTGTGATTCCCCCACACGGTGACGGGACGTGGGTCTGTGTCTGTGATTCTCCCACACGGTGATGGGACGTGGGTCTGTGATTCCCCCACACGGTGACGGGACGTGGGTCTGTGTCTGTGATTCTCCCACACGGTGATGGGACGTGGGTCTGTGTCTGTGATTCCCCCACACGGTGATGGGATGTGGGTCTGTGTCTGTGATTCTCCCACACGGTGATGGGACGCGGGTCTGTGTCTGTGATTCCCCCACACGGTGATGGGATGTGGGTCTGTGTCTGTGATTCCCCCACACGGTGATGGGACGTGGGTCTGTGTCTGCGATTCCCCCAGACGGTGACGGGACGCGGGTCTGTGTCTGTGATTCACCACACGGTGATGGGACGTGGGTCTGTGTCTGTGATTCCCCCACACGGTGACGGGACGCGGGTCTGTGTCTGCGATTCCCCCAGACGGTGACGGGACGCGGGTCTGTGTCTGTGATTCACCACACGGTGATGGGATGTGGGTCTGTGTCTGTGATTCCCCCACACGGTGATGGGACGTGGGTCTGTGTCTGCGATTCCCCCAGACGGTGACGGGACGCGGGTCTGTGTCTGTGATTCACCACACGGTGACGGGACGTGGGTCCTTGTCTGTGATTCCCCCCACACGGTGACGGGACGTGGGTCTGTGTCTGTGATTTCCCCCACACGGTGACGGGACGTGGGTCTGTGTCTGTGATTTCCCCCACACGGTGACGGGACGTGGGTCCTTGTCTGTGATTCCCCCCACACGGTGACGGGATGTGGGTCTGTGTCTGTGATACCCCCACACGGTGATGGGACGTGGGTCTGTGTCTGTGATTCCCCCACACGGTGATGGGACGTGGGTCTGTGTCTGTGATTCCCCCACACGGTGACGGGACGTGGGTCTGTGTCTGTGATTCCCCCACACGGTGACGGGACGTGGGTCTGTGTCTGTGATTCCCCCACACGGTGATGGGACGTGGGTCTGTGTCTGTGATTCCCCCCACACGGTGACGGGACGTGGGTCTGTGTCTGTGATTCCCCCACACGGTGACGGGACGTGGGTCTGTGTCTGTGATTCCCCCACACGGTGACGGGACGTGGGTCCTTGTCTGTGATTCCCCCCACACGGTGACGGGACGTGGGTCTGTGTCTGTGATTTCCCCCACACGGTGACGGGACGTGGGTCTGTGTCTGTGATTCCCCCACACGGTGATGGGACGTGGGTCTGTGTCTGTGATTCCCCCACACGGTGACGGGACGTGGGTCTGTGTCTGTGATTCCCCCACACGGTGACGGGACGTGGGTCTGTGTCTGTGATTTCCCCCACACGGTGACGGGACGTGGGTCCTTGTCTGTGATTCCCCCCACACGGTGACGGGACGTGGGTCTGTGTCTGCGATTCCCCCACACGGTGATGGGACGTGGGTCTGTATCTGCGATTCCCCCACACGGTGATGGGACGTGGGTCTGTGTCTGTGATTCCCCCACACGGTGATGGGACGTGGGTCTGTGTCTGCGATTCCCCCACACGGTGATGGGACGTGGGTCCTTGTCTGTGATTCCCCCACACGGTGATGGGACGTGGGTCTGTGTCTGTGATTCCCCCACACGGTGATGGGATGTGGGTCTGTGTCTGTGATTCCCCCACACGGTGATGGGACGTGGGTCTGTGTCTGTGATTCCCCCACACGGTGATGGGACGTGGGTCTGTGTCTGTGATTCCCCCACACGGTGATGGGACGTGGGTCTGTGTCTGCGATTCCCCCACACGGTGATGGGACGTGGGTCTGTGTCTGCGATTCCCCCACACGGTGACGGGACGTGGGTCCTTGTCTGTGATTCCCCCACATGGTGATGGGACGTGGGTCTGTGTCTGTGATTCCCCCACACGGTGATGGGACGTGGGTCTGTGTCTGTGATTCCCCCACATGGTGATGGGATGTGGGTCTGTGTCTGTGATTCCCCCACACGGTGATGGGACGTGGGTCTGTGTCTGCGATTCCCCCACACGGTGATGGGACGTGGGTCTGTGTCTGTGATTCCCCCACACGGTGATGGGACGTGGGTCTGTGTCTGTGATTCCCCCACACGGTAATGGTAGTGAATTGGTTAATTTAAAGGGGCCAGTTTCATTCACTGTGAGACCGGGGACTAACTCCATATTGGAATAATGTGTCAGCCTGAATGGGCAGCTGGGTCAGCTGCCCACAGCTAGGCAGAGTCTGGGTGCAGTCCAGTGAGTGGTCTGAGGGGCTTGTGTCAGAGTTCGGGGTCTGCAGGTGGTTTCTGGACTCTATCGATATGTGAACGAGGCACAGAGCCCCTGGGATGCTCATCGACAGACTGTGACATGACTGGCCTCTCTCACCAGCGGGACTCAATGATATTTCCCCAGTCGGTCATCGACCAGACTCTGTGTCTGTTTCAGCTGCTTTGTTACCATCCCCCGCTCCCCCACCCCCACCCTCACCCCCGCTATCGGATGCAGTTTTAACATGAGAATTTTACTGCGTTTTAAACACGCTCCTGAATTGACAAGAATGAATGTGTTTTTGGTTTAATAAATGTTGTATCCGTATTAATTGTCATTCTTTCACCAATCTGTAATCGAAACCCCTCAGCCCCCAACCTCCAGCTAATTAACAGGCTGGTGGTGTGGGCCGACATGAAATTTAATGCTGAGAAGTGATACATTTTGGTAGGAAGAACGAGGAGCGGAAATATAAAATAAAGGGTACAATTCTCCAGGAGGTGGCAGAGCAGAGGGACCTGGGGGTATATGTGAATAAAACACAGGGGACCCCGGGCTTTTAAAAAGAGGATTAGAGTACAAGAGCAAGGAAGTTATGATGAAACTTTATAAAACACTGCCTGAGAGTGTGGTGGAGGCACATTCAATGGTGGCTTTCAAAAGGCAATTGGATAATGATGTGAAGAGTAAAGTTGTGCGGGGGCTACAGGGGAAAAGGCAGTTGGAGGGGGGGAAGCAGTGGGACCAGCTGAGATGCTCTGACAGAGAGCCAGCACGGACAGGAATGTAAAGGAGGCCTGGGGAATAAAGGCGACATTAAAAAAATGGGGTTAGATACAGAGTAAAGCTCCCTGCAGCCCCTCTTTGAGTATCTGAAGGGGCTGCTCCTCAAATTCTGGCTGCACTTCAGTCCCACGCTCCTGATCTTTGGGCACCCGGTTGCGGAGGGGCTTGGGCCGGGAGGAGGATCTCCTCGTCGGTCTGCTCCTGGGCCTGGCCAAGGTGGCAATTCACAGGTCCAGGTTGCGGGCCGTCGGGGGGTCCGTCCTCCCCGATTGCCTGCCCCTCTTCCGCGGTTACGTTCGCGCCCGGATGGCCCTGGAAAAGGAGCATGCGGTGTCCGCCGGTACGCTTGAGGCCTTCCGCGACCGGTGGGCACCGCAGGGACTGGAGTGCATCGTCGACGCCGAGAATGGCATTTTAATTTGAGTTTTTTGTTTATTTATCTGGTTTTAATAAAGTTATTTTTTGTTTAAATGGTTAGATACAGAGTAAAGCTCCCTCTACCATTTATTTACTGTAACAAAAACAAAACGCTAAAAACCTGAAAGGAAACTTTGCCAGTCAGATTAAAATGTTATCCCGAGGGGTGATGATTCTTTCCAGTCCCTCTGGAGCCTATCGGTCACACAAGGCCTCAGTTGTCCTGGCAGTTACCGCATGCTCCCTCTCCAGGGACACCCGGGTGTGGATGTCGCTGTGGTAGAGAGGCAGACAGTCCTGGACCGCCCGCTGCCTGGACCCGTTGATGGCCCCGTTAACCAGGCCGAGGAGCAGTCCCACGAGGTTCTCCTCCGATCGGCTCACTCCCCTCCGCACGGGCCGACCGGGAGCGTGGGGCTGAAGTGCAGCCTGAACGTGAGGAGCAGCGCCCTCAGGGAGCCAAACAGGGGCTGCAACCTCACACACTCCACATAAACATAAAGCACGGCCTCCTCCAGGCTGCAGAAATTACAGGCGCCCTGGGAATGCGTGGACCCACTCAGTCACCCGCTGCACAGGACTGCCACCTGCAACACTCTCCACGCCAAATCCCCGACGGACAATGGGAGAAATCCCGAGTGGAGAGCTCCCACTGGGGGCCCCCGCCGCCTTCGGACGGCTGGACGTGGTGGCCAGTGAAGGTGAGGGAGTGGAGTGTGTGCAAGGTCAGCCCCTGAGGAAATCCCTCCCCGCAGACTGGAGTGGCTCGGAGGGGATTTCCGAGAGGTGGCTCAGGTTGTAGGACCGAGGCTCCTGGGGCTGGGGGTGGCGGGGTGGGGGGTGGTGGCGGGCAGGGGGAGGTTTCAGGGGCCTGGGAATGATGAGAAATTCTGTCGGAATGGCGGGGGGGGGGGGGGGGGGCGGGGAGGGGCCAACTCGGATGGGAGTGCTTGACATGCCTCAAGTATATTGAGTGTGTAGTGGGCTCAAATTGGAGTGCGTTTGTCTATTTCAGGCTGCACCTTAGAATCTCACAGCATCTGAAAACCATGTTGGATCGTGTGTCGGAGGATAGAGCTGGAGCCGAGCTACAATGCCCTTTAGTGGCTGGAACCTGCAACTGCAGCGTTACATAGACTTGTTGACATGAGAAATTCCCATTGTACCTGATGGAGGATATTGTCTAGGTTTGAGATTGACAGGAAATGCACCCTATAGGTTTGCTGGACACGTAGTACTGAGGGAGGATGTAGGGGTTAAAGTCTTAATTGTTCTGCTTTTTGCTAACTGGGTTACTGTGGTTCCTCAAACCGCATTTCCGAGCAGAGTGTCTGCACCAATCGCAGCAGGAAATTCTCAGCTCACAGCACCGAAAGGAAGAGATAGTCGGCACAGTGTCACTCATTAGCTTGGGCAGAGAACGAGAGAGAGAGCCAGGAGCCTGTCTTACATTCAAACCAGATCAGTGATGGACACCTAAGGTTAGTGATTTGGGCTTTGTGGGAGGGCGAGTAGCAATGTGTGTGTGTGAGTCCGTGTGTCTGTGTGTGTGAGTCTGTGTCTGTGTGTGTGTGTGTGAGTCCGTGTGTCTGTGTGTGTGTGTGTGAGTCCGTGTGAGTGTTGAGCCTGTGTGTGAGTGTGAGTCTGTGTGTGTGAGTGAGAGTCTGTGTGTCTGTGTGTGTGTGTGTATGAGTGTGAGTCTGTGTGTGTGAGTGTGAGTCTGTGTGTGTGAGTGAGAGTCTGTGTGTCTGTGTGTGTGTGTGTATGAGTGTGAGTCTGTGTGTGTGAGTGTGAGTCTGTGTGTGTGAGTGAGAGTCTGTGTGTCTGTGTGTGTGTGTGTATGAGTGTGAGTCTGTGTGTGTGAGTGTGAGTCTGTGTGTGTGTGTACGAGTGTGAGTCTGTCTGTGAGTCTGTCTGTGTGTATCTGTGTGTGTGAGTGAGAGTCTGTGTGTGTGTGTATGAGTGTGAGTCTGTGTGTGTGAGTGTGAGTCTGTGTGTGTGTGTACGAGTGTGAGTCTATCTGTGAGTCTGTCTGTGTGTATCTGTGAGTCTGTGTGTGTGAGTGTGAGTCTGTGTGTGAGTCTGTCTGTTTGAGTGAGTCTGTGTGTGTGTGAGTCTGTCTGTTTGAGTGAGTCTGTCTGTGTGTGTGTATGAGTGTGAGTCTGTCTGTGTGTGTGTGTCTGTTTGAGTGAGTCTGTCTGTGTGTGTGTGTGTCTGTTTGAGTGAGTCTGTCTGTGTGTGTGTGTGTGTGTGTGTATGAGTGTGAGTCTGTGTGTGTGTGTGTGTATCTGTGAGTGTGTGAGTGTGAGTCTGTGTGTGAGTGTGTCTGTTTGAGTGAGTCTGTGTGTGTGTGTGTATGAGTGTGTGTGTGTGTGTGAGTCTGTCTGTTTGAGTGAGTCTGTCTGTGTGTGTGTGTATGAGTGTGAGTCTGTGTGTGTGTGTGTGTATCTGTGAGTGTGTGAGTGTGAGTCTGTGTGTGAGTGTGTCTGTTTGAGTGAGTCTGTGTGTGTGTGTGTATGAGTGTGTGTGTGTGTGTGAGTCTGTCTGTTTGAGTGAGTCTGTCTGTGTGTGTGTGTATGAGTGTGAGTCTGTGTGTGTGTGTGTGTATCTGTGAGTGTGTGAGTGTGAGTCTGTGTGTGAGTCTGTCTGTTTGAGTGAGTCTGTCTGTGTGTGTGTGTGTATGAGTGTGAGTCTGTGTGTGTGTGTGTATCTGTGAGTGTGTGTGGTGAAGGTAGTGACAGGGTAGTTTATTTGCAGAGTTGGTTGAGATATTGAGTGTTTAAAGTGTATCCTGGGATCAGTCATATTTAACTGTCCGCCTTCACTTTTAATTCCCCTGGGAAGTATCTGGGTTGGAGGACATTCCCAATTCTATGAATTTCCCCTCACCCCACTGAGGATGCTGACCCTCAGCTCCAGACACACTCACTATCCTCCACACACACTGTCCTCCACACACACTGTCCTCCACACTCACTATCCACCTCACTCACTGTCCTCCGCTCACTCACTATCCTCCACACTCACTATCCTCCTCACTCACTGTCCTCCGCTCACTCACTATCCTCCTCACTCACTGTCCTCCGCTCACTCACTATCCTCCTCACTCACTGTCCTCCGCTCACTCACTATCCTCCTCACTCACTGTCCTCCGCTCACTCACTATCCTCCTCACTCACTGTCCTCCGCTCACTCACTATCCTCCTCACTCACTGTCCTCCGCTCACTCACTATCCTCCTCACTCACTGTCCTCCGCTCACTCACTATCCTCCTCACTCACTGTCCTCCGCTCACTCACTATCCTCCTCACTCACTGTCCTCCGCTCACTCACTATCCTCCTCACTCACTATCCTCCTCACTCACTGTCCTCCGCTCACTCACTATCCTCCTCACTCACTGTCCTCCGCTCACTCACTATCCTCCACACTCACTATCCTCCACACTCACCATCCACCTCACTCACTGACCTCCGCACTCACTGTCCTCCGCTCACTCACTATCCTCCACACTCACTATCCTCCTCACTCACTGTCCTCCGCTGTCTCACTATCCTCCACACTCACTATCCTCCTCACTCACTGTCCTCCGCTCACTCACTATCCTCCACACTCACTATCCTCCTCACCGCTCACTCACTATCCTCCACACTCACTATCCTCCTCACTCACTGTCCTCTGCTCACTCACTATCCTCCACACTCACCATCCACCTCACTCACTGACCTCCGCACTCACTGTCCTCCGCTCACTCACTATCCTCCACACTCACTATCCACCTCACTCACTGACCTCCGCACTCACTGTCCTCCGCTCACTCACTATCCTCCACACTCACTATCCTCCTCACTCACTGTCCTCCACTCACTCACTGACCTCCGCTCACTCACTGTCCTCCGCTCACTCACTATCCTTCCCACTCACTATCCTTCCCACTCACTATCCTCCTCACTCACTGTCCTCCACTCACTCACTGACCTCCGCACTCACTGTCCTCCGCTCACTCACTATCCTCCTCACTCACTATCCTCTGCTCACTCACTCAATTGACCATTTGGGACTGTGAAGAAAAATGATAGCCTCCATTTCTCCCGCTCCTTTCAGCCCCTCAGGACGTCCCAAAGCCTCACAGACAATGAGGTTTTTATTTGAAGTATGGGTAATGTTGTAACCTGGGGAAAACGGCAGCTAACTCTGCGCACGAATAAACGGGTCTTTTTCCGAATGGCAGGCAGTGACTAGTGGGGTACCGCAGGGATCGGTGCTCTGACCCCAGCTGTTCACAATATACATTAATGATTTAGATGAGGGAACTAAATGTAATATTTCCAAATTTGCAGATGACACAAAACTGGGTGGGAGGGTGAGTTGTGAGGAGGATGCAGAGAGGCTTCAGGGTGATTTGGACAAGTTGAGTGAGTGGGCTAATGCATGGCAGATACAGTATAATGTGGATAAATGTGAGGTTATCCACTTTGGTAGCAAAAACAGGAAGGCAGATTATTATCTGAATGGCTATAAACTGAGAGGGGAATATGCAGCGAGACCTGGGTGTTCTCGTACACCAGTCGCTGAAGGTAAACATGCAGGTGCAACAGGCGGTAAAAAAGGCAAGTGGTATGTTGGCCTTCATAGGGAGAGGATTCGAGTACAGGAGCAAGGATGGCTTGCTGCAATTATACAGGGCCTTGGTGAGGCCACACCTGGAATATTGTGTGCAGTTTTGGTCTCCTTGTCTGAGGAAGGATGTTCTTGCTATAGAGGGAGTGCAGTGAAGGTTTACCAGTCTGATTCCTGGGATGGCGGGTCTAACGTATGGGGAGAGATTGAGTCGGTTAGGATTATTTTCACTGGAGTTCAGAAGAGTGAGGGGGGAATCTCATAGAAACCTATAAAATTCTAACATGACTTGACAGGGTAGATGCAGGAAGGATGTTCCCGATGGTGGGGGGAGTCCAGAACCAGGGGTCATAGTCTAAGGATACGGGGTAAACATTTCAGGACTGAGATGAGGAGAAATTTCTTCACCCAGAGAGTGATGAGCCTGTGGAATTCACGACCACAGAAAGCAGTTGAGGCCAAAACATTGTATGTTTTCGAGAAGGAGTTAGATATACTTCTTGGGTCTAAGGGGATCAAAGCGTATGGGGAGAAAGCGGGAACAGGTTACTGAGTTGTATTATCAGCCGTGATCATAATGAATGGCGGAGCAGGCTCGAAGGGCCGAATGGCCTACTCCTGCTCCTATTTTCTAGGTTCTGTTGTTTGTGTGATAGAAACAATGTTGGTCATGATCCAGTGGAAAGCAAACTCACCTGAGTCACAGGACTGGAGCAAAACGATGAAGGCTGACCTTCCAGTGCAGTACCGAGACAGTCCTGACCCTCTGACAGTGCGGCACTCCCTCAGTACTGACCCTACGACAGTGCAGCACTCCCTCAGTACTGACCCTCCCACAGTGCAGCACTCCCTCAGTACCGACCCTCCGACAGTGCGGTTTTGGCCTGGATTTTTGGGCTGAAGTGGAGCTTGAAACCATGATCTTGTGACTCAGAGGTGAGTGTTACTCACTGAGATCATGGGAGTGCAATGACTGAGCATCTCTGCAGCTCTCGAGTACGGTTGGTACAGTTTGCAGGTTGGGCTCAGACTGGAACAGATTCCCAGTGCTCCCTGTTTACTTTCTCATAGGGTAACAGATTTTTATTTCGTCGTCTCACCTTCTGATTGAGCAGATGGAGTGAGGATGAGTGCATGAATGGTAATTTCTCCATTTGCACTTTCCAGAAGTTTCTGCATTGAACGACACAACTAGTAGTGTCCTCGGCCCAACCATCTTCAGCTGCTTCATCAATGACCTTCCTTCAATCATAAAGTGATGATTGCACAATGTTCAGCACCATTCGTGACTCCTCAGATACTGAAGCAGTCAGTGTAGAAACACAGCAAGACCTGGACAATATCCAGGCTTGGGCTGATAAGTGGCAAGTAACATTCGCGCCACACAAGTGCCAGGCAATGACCATCTCCAACAAGAGAGAATCTAACTATCTCCCCTTGACATTCAACGGCATTACCATCGCTGAATCCCCCACTATCAACATCCTAGGGGTTACCATTGACCAGAAACTGAACTTGAGTAGCCATATAAATACCGTGGCTACAAGAGCAGGACAGAGGCTAGGAATCCTCAGGCAAGTAACTCACCTCCTGACTCCCCAAAGCCTGTCCACCATCTACAAGGCACAAGTCAGGAGTGTGATGGAATACTCTCCACTTGCCTGGATGGGTGCAGCTCCAACAACACTCAAGAAGCTCGACACCATCCAGGACAAAGCAGCCCGCTTGATTGGCACTCCATCTACAAACATTCACTCCCTCCACCACCGACGCACAGTGGCAGCAGTGTGTACCATCTACAAGATGCACTGCAGCAACTCACCAAGGCTCCTTAGACAGCACCTTCCAAACCCGTGACCTCTACCAACTAGAAGGACAAGGGCAGCAGATGCATGGGAACACCACCACCTGCAAGTTCCCCTCCAAGTCACACACCATCCTGACTTCGAACTATATCGCTGTTCCTTCACTGTCGCTGGGTCAAAATCCTGGAACTCCCTTCCTAACAGCACTGTGGGTGTACCTACCTCACATGGACTGCAGCGGTTCAAGAAGGCAGCTCACCACCACCTTCTCAAGGGCAATTAGGGATGGGCAATAAATGCTGGTCTAGCCAGTGACGCCCAAATCCTAAGAGTACAGTCCCTGAGCTGGTTATCTCCACTGACCAAATCCCATAATCGAATTAAAGAAAGATTACGCACAGATTTACACCCTATCACCATATCCTTCTATTCCTTTCTCCCTCATGTGTTTATCCAGCTTCCCCCTTAAATACATCGATACTATTCACCTCAACCACTCCCTGTGGGAGCGAGTTCCACATTCTCACCACTCTCTGGGGAAAGAGGTTTCTCCGGAATTCCCCATCGGATTTATTAGTGACTGTCTTATATTGATGGCTCCGAGTTCTGGTCTCTCCCCCCCACAAGTGGAAACATCTTCTCTACGTCTACCCGATCGAAACCCCCTTCATCATTTTAAAGACCTCAATCAGGTCACCCCTCAGCCTTCTCTTTGAGAGATTAAAATGTACAAAGTGAGGTTGATGTGTCACATGATAATTCGCAGCCTTTGATTGGATGGCTATTTTACTGAGGGGTACAATCCTGGGTCTTTCTTCTCTTTCCCCCCCTCTCTAACCACCCTGACGCACAGACCCCTACAATCAGAGAACGTTTACAGCACAGGAGGCCATTCGGCCTGTCGTGTCTGTGCCAGCTCTCTGCAAGAGCTAATTTACCTAGTCCCACTCCCCCACCTGTTCCGACTTCCCCCACATGTTCCCCGTAGGCTTGAACATTTTTTCTCCTCATATAATTATCCAATTCCCTTTTGAAAGCCACGATTGAATCTTCTCCAACACACTCTCAGGCGGTGCATTCCAGATCCTAACCACTCGCTGTCTAGAAAAGGTTTTCCTCATGTCTCCTCTGGTTCTTTTGACATTCACCTTAAATTAGTGTCCTCTGGTACTTGACCCTTCTGCCACCTTCAGTGATATGTGCACATACACCCCTCCCCTCCCCCAGGCCCCTCTCCTCCTGCACCCCCTTTAGAATTGTACCCTTTATTTTATATTGCCTCTCCTCGTTCTTTCCACCAAAATGAATCAGTTCTCTGCATTAAATTTCATCGACCACGTGCCTGCCCATTTCACCGTCCTGTCTATGTCTGCTTGACGTCTCTCACTATCCTCACCCTTCAGTCTACATAGAGGATGGGAGCTCGCACTGTGGCTGGGCTATTAAAAGGAGCACTATCTCCTCCTCTGTCTGAGGTTTCCTGCTAGCCCGCAATGTTCAGAGCACGATGCTCTCCAACTCATCAAAGACCATCATTTGATAGCAGGCTGTACAGACTCATGCAGCCTGCACCAAGAGGCACAAACCCCACACACACACACATCAAACTGAGCTGAAAGACAAGGCACTTACATTTCGATGGCAACATTCAGCAAGTCCCAAAGTGTTTCAGGAGTAGGCCATTCGGCCCCTCGAGCCTGCTCCGCCATTCAATATGATCATGGCTGATCTGACCGTGGTCTTAACTCCACTTTCCTGCCTGCCCCCCATAACCCTCGACCTCCTTGTCGATCAAAAATCTGTCTAACTTAGACTTGAATGTCCTATGACTCAGCCTCCGCTGCTCTCCGGGGATGAGAATTCCAAAAATTAGCGACCTGAGAGAGGGAATTCCTGCTGATCTCCATCTTAAATGGGAGACTCCTTATTCTGAAACTGTGCCCCCTCATTCTAGATTCCCCCACAAGGGGAAACATCCTCTCAGCATCTACCCTGTCAAAGCCCCCTCAGAATCTGATATGTTTCAACAAGACGGGGGCGGCACAGTGGTTAGCACCGCAGCCTCACAGCTCCAGGGACCCGGGTTCGATTCTGGGTACTGCCTGTGCGGAGTTTGCAAGTTCTCCCTGTGTCTGCGTGGGTTTTCTCCGGGTGCTCCGGTTTCCTCCCACAGCCAAAAGACTTGCAGGTTGGTAGGTAAATTGGCCATTAAAAATTGCCCCTAGTATAGGTAGGTGGTAGGGGAATATATAGGGACAGATGGGGATGTGGTAGGAATATGGGATTAGTGTAGGATTAGTATAAATGGGTGGTTGATGGTCAGCACAGACTCGGTGGGCCGAAGGGCCTGTTTCAGTGCTGTATCTCTAAATCTAAAAAAATCTAAATCTTAACCTGGGCAAACTGAGAGGGGACAAATCCGGAGCCCAGGGGCCCCTCCCCGTCCCAGGGAATGTTTCCTGGTCGCCTGCCACCATTTCCGACTCTCATCTTCATGCTTCCTGTTTCTGGTTCTCAGTTGTACCGGTGAGCCTCTGGGTCTGCTCTCTCTCTGTCACCCTCTGGCACGTTGGAATGGGAATCAATGTGAGCTTCAGGGGGCAAGGCAGGCGGGCGGGGGACGCAATTGTCACTCGGACATCATAGCCTGGTGAATTATCACTTTGAGACTGGATGGGGAATCGCCAGCCCCGTTCCAGGGGTGGGACCAAGACTCCCACACATGGAGCACCTCGGGGTGGGACCAAGTCTCCCACACATGCAGCGGGATGGAGCACCCAGGGGTGGGACCGAGTCCCGCACACATGGAGCACCCAGGGGTGGGACCGAGTCCCGCACACATGGAGCACCTCGGGGTGGGACCGACTCCCGCACACATGCAGCGGGATGGAGCACCCAGGGGTGGGACTGAACCTCTCATAGACAGCAGGAATATCCTGACCTCCAAAACTGCAGTGAGTCAAACAAGGACCCTACTCACCCATTGAATCTTCTGAGAGAATGTTCTGTATAAAACCCCCGACTGCCCAGAGCACATCGATCAAACGAAGCGTGCCAAAGATTTTCCCTGCGGAGAATTGTCCTGTAACCTTCGGCCAGGTAGCTGGTTTTGAATTGATCTGCTGCTATTGGACATTAATTGTGTACAGTAGGAGTGAATGGGAAGAGGTTTGGGTCCATTGGGATTGTGTACAGTGGGAGTGAACGGGAAGGGGTTTGGGTCCATTGGGATTGTGTACAGTAGGAGTGAATGGGAAGGGGTTTGGGTCCATTGGGATTGTGTACAGTAGGAGTGAATGCGAAGGGGTTTGGGTCCATTGGGATTGTGTACAGTAGGAGTGAATGGGAAGGGGTTTGGGTCCATTGGGATTGTGTACAGTAGGAGTGAATGCGAAGGGGTTTGTGTCCATTGGGATTGTGTACAGTGGGAGTGAATGCGAAGGGGTTTGGGTCCATTGGGATTGTGTACAGTAGGAGTGAATGGGAAGAGGTTTGGGTCCATTGGGATTGTGTACAGTAGGAGTGAATGAGAAGGGGTTTGGGTCCATTGGGATTGTGTACAGTGGGAGTGAACGGGAAGGGGTTTGTGTCCATTGGGATTGTGTACAGTAGGAGTGAATGAGAAGGGGTTTGGGTCCATTGGGATTGTGTACAGTAGGAGTGAATGAGAAGGGGTTTGGGTCCATTGGGATTGTGTACAGTAGGAGTGAATGGGAAGGGGTTTAGGTCCATTGGGATTGTGTACAGTAGGAGTGAATGCGAAGGGGTTTGGGTCCATTGGGATTGTGTACAGTGGGAGTGAACAGAAAGGGGTTTGGGTCCATTGGGATTGTGTACAGTGGGAGTGAATGGGAAGGCGTTTGGGTCCATTGGGATTGTGTACAGTAGGAGTGAATGGGAAGGGGTTTGGGTCCATTGGGATTGTGTACAGTAGGAGTGAACGGGAAGGGGTTTGTGTCCATTGGGATTGTGTACAGTAGGAGTGAATGGGAAGGGGTTTGGGTCCATTGGGATTGTGTACAGTAGGAGTGAATGCGAAGGGGTTTGGGTCCATTGGGATTGTGTACAGTAGGAGTGAATGGGAAGAGGTTTGGGTCCATTGGGATTGTGTACAGTAGGAGTGAATGAGAAGGGGTTTGGGTCCATTGGGATTGTGCACAGTGGGAGTGAACGGGAAGGGGTTTGTGTCCATTGGGATTGTGTACAGTAGGAGTGAATGGGAAGGGGTTTAGGTCCATTGGGATTGTGTACAGTTGGAGTGAATGCGAAGGGGTTTGGGTCCATTGGGATTGTGTACAGTGGGAGTGAACAGAAAGGGGTTTGGGTCCATTGGGATTGTGTACAGTGGGAGTGAATGGGAAGGCGTTTGGGTCCATTGGGATTGTGTACAGTAGGAGTGAATGGGAAGGGGTTTGGGTCCATTGGGATTGTGTACAGTAGGAGTGAATGGGAAGGGGTTTGGGTCCATTGGGATTGTGTACAGTAGGAGTGAATGCGAAGGGGTTTGGGTCCATTGGGATTGTGTACAGTGGGAGTGAACAGAAAGGGGTTTGGGTCCATTGGGATTGTGTACAGTAGGAGTGAATGGGAAGGGGTGTGGGTCCATTGGGATTGTGTACAGTGGGAGTGAATGGGAAGGGGTTTGGGTCCATTGGGATTGTGTACAGTGGGAGTGAATGGGAAGGGGTTTGTGTCTATTGGGATTGTGTAGAGTGGGAGTGAATGGGAAGGGGTGTGGGTCCATTGGGATTGTGTACAGTGAGAGTGAACGGGAAGGGGTTTGGGTCCATTGGGATGGTGTAGAGTGGGAGTGAATGGGAAGGGGTTTGGGTCTATTGGGACTGTGTAGAGTAGGAGTGAATGGGAAGGGGTTTGGGTCTATTGGGACTGTGCACAGTGGGAGTGAATGGGAAGGGTTTTGGGTCTATTGGGACTGTGTTACAGTGGGAGTGAATGGGAAGGGTTTTGGGTCTATTGGGACTGTGTACAGTGGGAGTGAATGGGAAGGGGTTTGTGTCCATTGGGATTGTGTACAGTAGGAGTGAATGGGAAGGGGTTTGGGTCCATTGGGATTGTGTACAGTAGGAGTGAATGCGAAGGGGTTTGGGTCCATTGGGATTGTGTACAGTAGGAGTGAATGGGAAGAGGTTTGGGTCCATTGGGATTGTGTACAGTAGGAGTGAATGAGAAGGGGTTTGGGTCCATTGGGATTGTGTACAGTGGGAGTGAACGGGAAGGGGTTTGTGTCCATTGGGATTGTGTACAGTAGGAGTGAATGGGAAGGGGTTTAGGTCCATTGGGAATGTGTACAGTAGGAGTGAATGCGAAGGGGTTTGGGTCCATTGGGATTGTGTACAGTGGGAGTGAACAGAAAGGGGTTTGGGTCCATTGGGATTGTGTACAGTGGGAGTGAATGGGAAGGCGTTTGGGTCCATTGGGATTGTGTACAGTAGGAGTGAATGGGAAGGGGTTTGGGTCCATTGGGATTGTGTACAGTAGGAGTGAATGGGAAGGGGTTTGGGTCCATTGGGATTGTGTACAGTAGGAGTGAATGCGAAGGGGTTTGGGTCCATTGGGATTGTGTACAGTGGGAGTGAACAGAAAGGGGTTTGGGTCCATTGGGATTGTGTACAGTAGGAGTGAATGGGAAGGGGTGTGGGTCCATTGGGATTGTGTACAGTGGGAGTGAATGGGAAGGGGTTTGTGTCTATTGGGATTGTGTAGAGTGGGAGTGAATGGGAAGGGGTGTGGGTCCATTGGGATTGTGTACAGTGAGAGTGAACGGGAAGGGGTTTGGGTCCATTGGGATGGTGTAGAGTGGGAGTGAATGGGAAGGGGTTTGGGTCTATTGGGACTGTGTAGAGTAGGAGTGAATGGGAAGGGGTTTGGGTCTATTGGGACTGTGCACAGTGGGAGTGAATGGGAAGGGTTTTGGGTCTATTGGGACTGTGTTACAGTGGGAGTGAATGGGAAGGGTTTTGGGTCTATTGGGACTGTGTACAGTGGGAGTGAATGGGAAGGGGTTTGGGTCTATTGGGATTGTGTACAGTGGGAGTGAACGGGAAGGGGTTTGGGTCCATTGGGATTGTGTACAGTGGGAGTGAATGGGAAGGGGGTTGTGTCCATTGGGATTGTGTACAGTGGGAGTGAATGGGAAGGCGTTTGGGTCCATTGGGATTGTGTACAGTGGGAGTGAATGGGAAGGGGTTTGTGTCCATTGGGATTGGGTAGAGTGGGAGTGAATGGGAAGGGTTTTGGGTCCATTGGGATTGTGTACAGTGGGAGTGAATGGGAAGGGGTTTCGGTCTATTGGGATTGTGTACAGTGGGAGTGAATGGGAAGGCGTTTGGGTCCATTGGGATTTTGTACTGTGGGAGTGAATGGGAAGGCGTTTGGGTCCATTGGGATTGTGTACAGTGGGAGTGAATGGGAAGGGGTTTGGGTCCATTGGGATTGTGTACAGTGGGAGTGAACGGGAAGGGGTTTGGGTCCATTGGGATTGTGTACAGCGGGAATGAATGGGAAGGGGTTTGTGTCCATTGGGATTGTGTACAGTGGGAGTGAACGGGATGGGGTTTGTGTGCATTGGGATTGTGCACAGTGGGAGTGAACGGGAAGGGGTTTGTGTCCATTGGGATTGTGTACAGTAGGAGTGAATGGGAAGGGGTTTGGGTCCATTGGGATTGTGTACAGTAGGAGTGAATGCGAAGGGGTTTGGGTCCATTGGGATTGTGTACAGTGGGAGTGAACAGAAAGGGGTTTGGGTCCATTGGGATTGTGCACAGTAGGAGTGAATGGGAAGGGGTGTGGGTCCATTGGGATTGTGTACAGTGGGAGTGAATGGGAAGGGGTTTGGGTCCATTGGGATTGTGTACAGTGGGAGTGAATGGGAAGGGGTTTGTGTCTATTGGGATTGTGTAGAGTGGGAGTGAATGGGAAGGGGTGTGGGTCCATTGGGATTGTGTACAGTGAGAGTGAACGGGAAGGGGTTTGGGTCCATTGGGATGGTGTAGAGTGGGAGTGAATGGGAAGGGGTTTGGGTCTTTTGGGACTGTGTAGAGTAGGAGTGAATGGGAAGGGGTTTGGGTCTATTGGGACTGTGCACAGTGGGAGTGAATGGGAAGGGTTTTGGGTCTATTGGGACTGTGTTACAGTGGGAGTGAATGGGAAGGGGTTTGGGTCCATTGGGATTGTGTACAGTGGGAGTGAACGGGAAGGGGTTTGGGTCCATTGGGATTGTGTACAGTGGGAGTGAATGGGAAGGGGGTTGTGTCCATTGGGATTGTGTACAGTGGGAGTGAATGGGAAGGGGGTTGTGTCCATTGGGATTGTGTACAGTGGGAGTGAACGGGAAGGGGTTTGTGTCCATTGGGATTGTGTACAGTGGGAGTGAATGGGAAGGGGTTTGTGTCCATTGGGATTGGGTAGAGTGGGAGTGAATGGGAAGGGTTTTGGGTCCATTGGGATTGTGTACAGTGGGAGTGAATGGGAAGGGGTTTGTGTCCATTGGGATTGTGTACAGTGGGAGTGAATGGGAAGGCGTTTGGGTCCATTGGGATTGTGTACAGTGGGAGTGAAGGGGAAGGGGTTTGGGTCCATTGGGATTGTGTACAGTGGGAGTGAACGGGAAGGGGTTTGGGTCCATTGGGATTGTGTACAGCGGGAGTGAATGGGAAGGGGTTTGTGTCCATTGGGATTGTGTACAGTGGGAGTGAATGAGAAGGGGTTTGGGTCCATTGGGATTGTGCACAGTGGCAGTGAATGGGAAGGGGGTTGTGTCCATTGGGATTGTGTACAGTGGGAGTGAATGGGAAGGGGGTTGTGTCCATTGGGATTGTGTAGAGTGGGAGTGAATGGGAAGGGGGTTGTGTCCATTGGGATTGTGTACAGTGGGAGTGAATGGGAAGGGGGTTGTGTCCATTGGGATTGTGTACAGTGGGAGTGAATGGGAAGGGGGTTGTGTCCATTGGGATTGTTTACAGTGGAAGTGAATGGGAAGGGGTTTGGGTCTATTGGGATTGTGTACAGTGGGAGTGAATGGGAAAGGGTTTGTGTCCATTGGGATTGTGTACAGTGGGAGTGAATGGGATGGGGTTTGGGTCCATTGAGATTGTGTACAATGGGAGTGAATGGGAAGGGGTTTTGGGACCATTGAGATTGTGTACAATGGGAGTGAATGGGAAGGGGGTTGTGTCTATGGAGATTGTGTACAGTGGGAGTGAATGGGAAGGGGTTTGTGTCCATTGGGATTGTGTAGAGTGGGAGTGAATGGGAAGGGTTTTGGGTCCATTGGGATTGTGTACAGTGGGAGTGAACGGGAAGGGGTTTGGGTCCATTGGGATTGTGTACAGCGGGAGTGAATGGGAAGGGGTTTGTGTCCATTGGGATTGTGTACAGTGGGAGTGAATGAGAAGGGGTTTGTGTCCATTGGGATTGTGCACAGTGGGAGTGAATGGGAAGGGGTTTGGGTCCATTGAGATTGTGTACAGTGGGAGTGAATGGGAAGGGGTTTGGGTCCATTGGGATTGTGTACAGTGGGAGTGAACGAGAAGGGGTTTGTGTCCATTGGGATTGTGCACAGTGGGAGTGAACGGGAAGGGGTTTGGGTCCATTGAGATTGTGTACAGTGGGAGTGAATGAGAAGGGGTTTGTGTCCATTGGGATTGTGTACAGTGGGAGTGAATGGGAAGGCGTTTGGGTCCATTGGGATTGTGTAAAGTGGGAGTGAATGGGAAGGGATTTGGGTCCATTGGGATTGTGCACAGTGGGAGTGAATGGGAAGGCGTTTGGGTCCATTGGGATTGTGTACAGTGGGAGTGAACGGGAAGGGGTTTGTGTCCTTTGGGATTGTGCACAGTGGGAGTGAATGAGAAGGGGTTTGTGTCCATTGGGATTGTGTACAGTGGGAGTGAATGGGAAGGGGTTTGGGTCCATTGGGATTGTGTACAGTGGGAGTGAATGAGAAGGGGTTTGGGTCCATTGGGATTGTGTACAGTGGGAGTGAATGAGAAGGGGTTTGGGTCCATTGGGATTGTGTAAAGTGGGAGTGAATGAGAAGGGGTTTGGGTCCATTGGGATTGTGTAAAGTGGGAGTGAATGGGAAGGGATTTGGGTCCATTGGGATTGTGCACAGTGGGAGTGAATGGGAAGGCGTTTGGGTCCATTGGGATTGTGTGCAGTGGGAGTGAACGGAAAGGGGTTTGGGTCCATTGGGATTGTGTAAAGTGGGAGTGAATGAGAAGGGGTTTGGGTCCATTGGGATTGTGTACAGTGGGAGTGAATGGGAAGGCGTTTGGGTCCATTGGGATTGTGTAAAGTGGGAGTGAATGGGAAGGGATTTGGGTCCATTGGGATTGTGCACAGTGGGAGTGAATGGGAAGGCGTTTGGGTCCATTGGGATTGTGTGCAGTGGGAGTGAACGGGAAGGGGTTTGTGTCCTTTGGGATTGTGCACAGTGGGAGTGAATGAGAAGGGGTTTGTGTCCATTGGGATTGTGTACAGTGGGAGTGAATGGGAAGGTCTTTGGGTCCATTGGGATTGTGTAAAGTGGGAGTGAATGGGAAGGGATTTGGGTCCATTGGGATTGTGCACAGTGGGAGTGAATGGGAAGGCGTTTGGTTCCATTGGGATTGTGTACAGTGGGAGTGAATGGGAAGGGGTTTGGGTCCATTGGGATTGTGTACAGTGGGAGTGAATGAGAAGGGGTTTGGGTCCATTGGGATTGTGTACAGTGGGAGTGAACGGGAAGGGGTTTGTGTCCATTGGGATTGTGTACAGTGGGAGTGAACGGGAAGGGGTTTGTGTCCATTGGGATTGTGTACAGTGGGAGTGAATGGGAAGGGGTTTGGGTCCATTGGTATTGTGTACAGTGGGAGTGAATGGGAAGGGGTTTGTGTCCATTGGGATTGTGTACAGTGGGAGTGAACGGGAAGGGGTTTGTGTCCATTGGGATTGTGTACGGTGGGGGTGAACGGGAAGGGTTTTGGGTCCATTGGGATTGTGTACAGTGGGAGTGAAAGGGAAGGGGTTTGGGTCCATTGGGATTGTGTACAGTGGGAGTGAATGGGAAGGGGTTTGGGTCCATTGGGATTGTGTGCAGTGGGAGTGAATGAGAAGGGGTTTGGGTCCATTGGGATTGTGTACAGTGGGAGTGAACGGGAAGGGGTTTGTGTCCTTTGGGATTCGATACAGTGGGAGTGAACGGGAAGGGGTTTGGGTCCTTTGGGATTCTGTACACTGTGAATAATTTATGGAGTGTGTTGATGTTCTGTTGTTTGGTCATATTTTCTGGATGAGGAAGTTGGAAATGTTTTATTTGAAATGCTGCAAACCAGAATAGGACATGAAAGGAGAAGTCGGGACTTCCTGGGTTAGGATTAGGGTTGATGTCCTGGATCATTACAGCTGTCTCATTTTACAGTGGGTTTTCTGAGTCATGGCTGGATCCTCATTTGTCCTCAGTGCCATTGATAGAGAAATGCTTTCACTACCAATCCTGTCTTTGCACAGCCTCCCTCTATGATTGCAACTCCCCAGTGATTAACCAACATTCCCAACACTGGCCCAGACTGCATCCCTGCTGTCTCCCCTCCAGAATCACACACAAGCTATATCTCACCACATCCTGCGCTTTGGGACTCTCTCTCTCACTCTCTCTCTCCTCCCCTTTGGAAACTCTTTTCCACCTCCAAAATGCTCTTGAAAGCCCATTTCCTTCAACAACATCCCCAGGAGCGTAAATCAGACACAATTTCACCCTGAGACACACACGGAGATATTGGGGACCGGCGACCAAACAATCGGTCAAAGAGGTCGGTTTTTAAGGAGCGTCTTAAAGGAGGAGAGAGTGAGAGAGAGAGGCGGAGAGGTTTAGGGAGGGAATTCCAGAGCTTAGGGCCCCAGGCAGCTGAAGGCACGGCCACCAATGGTGGAGCGGTGGGAATCGGGGGATGGGCGAGAGGGCGGAATTGGAGGAGAGCGCAGAGATCTCGGAGGGTTGTAGGGTCTGAAGGAGGTTACAGAAATAGGGAGGGTTGTAGGGGCTGGAGGAGGTCACAGAGATAGGGAGGGTTGTCGGGGCTGGAGGACGTGACAGAGATAGGGAGGGTTGTAGGGGCTGGAGGAGGTCACAGAGATAGGGAGGGTTGTAGGGGCTGGAGGAGGTTACAGAGATGGGGAGGGTTGTATGGGCTGGAGGAGGTTACAGAGATGGGGAGGGTTGTAGGGGCTGGAGGAGGTCACAGAGATAGGGAGGGTTGTCGGGGCTGGAGGAGGTTACAGAGATAGGGAGGGTTGTAGGGGCTGGAAGAGGCTACAGAGATAGGGAGGGTTGTAGGGGCTGGAGGAGGCTACAGAGATAGGGAGAGTTGGAGGGGCTGGAGGAGGTTACAGAGATATGAAGGTTTGTAGGGACTGGAGGAGGTGACAGAGATAGGGAGGGTTGGAGGGGCTGGTGGAGGTGACAGAGATAGGGAGGGTTGTAGGGGCTGGAGGAGGTTACAGACATAGGGAGAGTTGTAGGGGCTGGAGGAGGTTACAGAGATATGGAGGTTTGTAGGGACTGGAGGAGGTTACAGACATAGGGTTGGTTGTAGGGACTGGAGGAGGTTACAGAGATAGGGAGGGTTGTAGGGGCTGGAAGAGGCTACAGAGATAGGGAGGGTTGTAGGGGCTGGAGGAGGCTACAGAGATAGGGAGAGTTGGAGGGGCTGGAGGAGGTTACAGAGATATGAAGGTTTGTAGGGACTGGAGGAGGTGACAGAGATAGGGAGGGTTGGAGGGGCTGGTGGAGGTGACAGAGATAGGGAGGGTTGTAGGGGCTGGAGGAGGTTACAGACATACGGAGAGTTGTAGGGGCTGGAGGAGGTTACAGAGATATGGAGGTTTGTAGGGACTGGAGGAGGTTACAGACATAGGGATAGTTGTAGGGACTGGAGGAGGTTACAGACATAGGGAGGGTTGTAGGGGCTGGAGGAGGTTACAGAGATAGGGAGGGTTGTAGGGGCTGGAGGAGGTTACAGAGATAGGGAGAGTTGGAGGGGCTGGAGGAGATGACAGAGATAGGGAGGGTTGTAGGGGCTGGAGGAGGTTACAGAGATAGGGAGGGTTGTCGGGGCTGGAGGAGGTTACAGAGATAGGGAGAGTTGGAGGGGCTGGAGGAGGTTACAGAGATAGGGAGGGTTGTAGGGGCTGGAGGAGGTTACAGAGATAGGGAGAGTTGGAGGGGCTGGAGGAGGTTACAGAGATAGGGAGGGTTGTAGGGGCTGGAGGAGGTTACAGAGATAAGGGAGAGTTGGAGGGGCTGGAGGAGGTTACAGAGATAGGGAGAGTTGGAGGGGCTGGAGGAGCTTACAGAGATAGGGAGGGTTGTAGGGGCTGGAGGAGGTTACAGAGATAGGGAGAGTTGTAGGGGCTGGAGGAGGTTACAGAGATATGAAGGTTTGTAGGGACTGGAGGAGGTGACAGAGATAGGGAGGGTTGGAGGGGCTGGTGGAGGTGACAGAGATAGGGAGGGTTGTAGGGGCTGGAGGAGGTTACAGACATAGGGAGAGTTGTAGGGGCTGGAGGAGGTTACAGAGATATGGAGGTTTGTAGGGACTGGAGGAGGTTACAGACATAGGGATAGTTGTAGGGACTGGAGGAGGTTACAGACATAGGGAGGGTTGTAGGGGCTGGAGGAGGTTACAGAGATAGGGAGGGTTGTAGGGGCTGGAGGAGGTTACAGAGATAGGGAGAGTTGGAGGGGCTGGAGGAGGTTACAGAGATAGGGAGGGTTGTAGGGGCTGGAGGAGGTTACAGAGATAAGGGAGAGTTGGAGGGGCTGGAGGAGGTTACAGAGATAGGGAGAGTTGGAGGGGCTGGAGGAGCTTACAGAGATAGGGAGGGTTGTAGGGGCTGGAGGAGGTTACAGAGATAGGGAGAGTTGTAGGGGCTGGAGGAGGTTACAGAGATAGGGAGGGGCTGGGGAGGTTCCAGAGATAGGGAGAGTTGTAGGGGCTGGAGGAGGTTACAGAGATAGGGAGGGTTGTAGGGGCTGGAGGAATTACAGAGATAGGGAGGGTTGTCGGGGCTGGAGGAGGTTCCAGAAATAGGGAGGGGCTGGGGAGGTCATTGAAGGAATTGAAAACAAGGATCAGAATCTTAAAATGAAGGTGTTACCGGACCGGGAGACAATGCCGGTCTTGAGGGAGCGCTGCAGTGTCGGAGGGTCAGTACTGAGGGATTGCTGCACTGTCGGAGGGTCAGTACTGAGGGAGTGCCGCATTGTCGGAGGGTCAGTACTGAGGGAGTGCCGCACTGTCGGAGGGTCAGTACTGAGGGAGTGCTGCACTGTCGGAGGGTCAGTACTGAGGGAGTGCTGCACTGTCGTAGGGTCAGTACTGAGGGAGTACTACACTGTCGGAGGGTCAGTACTGAGGGAGTGCTGCATTGTCGGAGGGTCAGTACTGAGGGAGTGCTGCACTGTCGGAGGGTTAGTACTGAGGGAGTGCCGCACTGTCGGAGGGTCAGGACTGAGGGAGTGCCGCACTGTCGGAGGGTCAGTACTGAGGGAGTGCCGCACTGTCGGAGGGTCAGTACTGAGGGAGTGCTGCACTGTCGGAGGGTCAGTACTGAGGGAGTGCTGCACTGTCGGAGGGTCAGTAGTGAGGGAGTGCTGTACTGTGGGAGGGTCAGTACTGAGGGAGTGCTGTACTGTGGGAGGGTCAGTACTGAGGGAGTGCCGCACTGTCGGAGGGTCAGTACTGAGGGAGTGCCGCACTGTCGGAGGGTCAGTACTGAGGGAGTGCTGCACTGTCGGAGGGTCAGTACTGAGGGAGTGCTGCACTGTCGGAGGGTCAGTACTGAGGGTGTGCTGCACTGTCGGAGGGTCAGTAGTGAGGGAGTGCTGTACTGTGGCAGGGTCAGTACTGAGGGAGTGCTGCACTGTCGGAGTGTCAGTACTGAGGGAGTGCCGCACTGTCGGAGGGTCAGTACTGAGGGAGTGCTGCACTGTCGGAGGGTCAGTACTGAGGGAGTGCTGCACTGTCGGAGGGTCAGTACTGAGGGAGTGCTGCACTGTCGGAGGGCAGTACTGAGGGAGTGCTGCACTGTCGGAGGGTCAGTACTGAGGGAGTGCTGCACTGTCGGAGGGTCAGTACTGAAGGAGTGCTGCACTGTCGGAGGGTCAGTACTGAGGGAGTGCTGCACTGTCGGAGGGTCAGTACTGAGGGAGTGCTGCACTGTCGGAGGGTCAGTACTGAAGGAGTGCTGCACTGTCGGAGGGTCAGTACTGAGGGAGTGCTGCACTGTCGGAGGGTCAGTACTGAAGGAGTTCTGCACTGTCGGAGGGTCAGTACTGAGGGAGTGCTGCACTGTCGGAGGGTCAGTAGTGAGGGAGTGTATAGTCAGAGTGGAGCTAGTGGATGGGGCCTGGGGAAGACAGTGAGTCAGTTATATTTCTGTCAATGAGGAAGCTGAGAAATACAATCTGAGCTGAAATGACAACAACACAAAAAGAGGAAGAAGGGCAGGTTCAGACTTGGTGATCATTATCAACTTGCCTGTATTAAGGAGGAAACCGCCTCCTCTCTGACCTCAATCTCTCTCCGACTCCCTCGATCCCTCCTCCAACTCCAATCTCTGCCTCTCCCCTGTCCCTCCGACAACCCGGCGCTCTCTAAATGCAGGATTCTCCTTCACTTCTCCAAGCTGTTAGAGTTGTGGCCCTCAGCCCCTCGCCTGCTGACAGTATCCTCTGGGAAATGACCAGGCTGCATCACCGGGCCTGCAGCAGGCTGAGTTACCTCATCGAGCCCAGGGTAAGGGCACTGGAGCTGGGTTCAATCCGACAGAGACAGGGGGAAGGTGGAAGGAGCAGGGGGCTCTCTGCGACCAGACCGAGATCCAATCACTTTGGGAAGAGGATGGGTAATAGGGAAAAGAAAGAGAGGCCTGCATTTCTCCAGAGCTTTTCACCCCCTTCAGAACGTCCCAAAGCCCCTCACAGACAATGAAGGATTTTATTTGAAGTGTGCTCACTGTTGTAATGTAGCAAACGCAGCAGCCAATTTGCGCACAGCAAGATCCCACAAATAGCAATGTTGATAACGACCCAGATCGTCTGTTTTTTTTAAAGTGATGTGGGTTGTCCCTCAGTACTGACCCTCCAACAGTGCAGCACTCTCTCAGTGCTGACCCTCCGACAGTGCAGCACTCCCTCAGTACTGACCCTCTGACAGTGCAGTTTTCCCTCAGTACTGACCCTCCGACAGTGCAGCACTCCCTCAGTACTGACCCTCCGACAGTGCAGTTTTCCCTCAGTACTGACCCTCTGACAGTGCAGCACTACCTCAGTACTGACCCTCTGACAGTGCAGCACTCATTCAGTACTGATCCTCTGACAGTGCAGCACTCCCTCAGTACTGACCCTCTGACAGTGCAGCACTCCTTCAGTACTGACTCTCTGACAGTGCAGCACTCACTCAGTACTGATCCTCTGACAGTGCAGCACTCCCTCAGTACTGACTCTCTGACAGTGCAGCACTCCCTCAGTACTGACTCTCTGACAGTGCAGCACTCCCTCAGTTTACACCAATAGACACGGTTTCTGAGGCAGTTTACACTTGTCATTCAGCCATCACTCTCTGTGTTCGCTGAAACACATTTCTCCCAGTCCAGCAACGCCAGAAATATAAATCGCTGGGAGTGGGAGAGGGATTCGGAGGAGGTGGTCACACAAGTGGGAGTCGGCATAGTGTGGGCTGGGGACCATGTGGGTTGTCAGGGGAACAAGCAGCAACCCTCAGCTGTTTGACATTTTTTCCCACTCTTGCAGCTGCTGCCAGTCCGGACATTCAGGAAGCAAATGGACAACACTCCGCTGTGGAGGAGGTCCCTCATGGACATCTTCAATCGTGATGAGGGTACACTCTCTGTGGTAAGTTCATCAGTCATGAGTACTGGAGAGGGAGCTTTACTCTGTATCTAACCCTCGTACTGTACCTGTCCTGGGAGTGTTTGATGGGGGACAGTGTAGAGGGAGCTTTACTCTGTATCTAACCCCCGTACTGTACCTGTCCTGGGAGTGTTTGATGGGGACAGTGTAGAGGGAGCTTTACTCTGTATCTAACCCCCGTACTGTACCTGTCCTGGGGAGTGTTTGATGGGGACAGTGTAGAGGGAGCTTTACTCTGTATCTAACCCCCGTGCTGTACCTGTCCTGGGGAGTGTTTGATGGGACAGTGTAGAGGGAGCTTTACTCTGTATCTAACCCCCGTACTGTACCTGTCCTGGGAGTGTTTGATGGGGACAGTGTAGAGGGAGCTTTACTCTGTATCTAACCCCCGTACTGTACCTGTCCTGGGAGTGTTTGATGGGGACAGTGTAGAGGGAGCTTTACTCTGTATCTAACCCCCGTACTGTACCTATCCTGGGAGTGTTTGATGGGGACAGTGTAGAGGGAGCTTTACTCTGTATCTAACCCTCGTACTGTACCTGTCCTGGGAGTGTTTGATGGGGACAGTGTAGAGGGAGCTTTACTCTGTATCTAACCCCCGTACTGTACCTGTCCTGGGAGTGTTTGATGAGGGACAGTGTAGAGGGAGCTTTACTCTGTATCTAACCCCCGTACTGTACCTGTCCTGGGGAGTGTTTGATGGGGACAGTGCAGAGGGAGCTTTACTCTGTATCTAACCCTCGTGCTGTACCTGTCCTGGGGAGTGTTTGATGGGGACACTGTAGAGGGAGCTTTACTCTGTATCTAACCCCCGTACTGTACCTGTCCTGGGGAGTGTTTGATGGGGACAGTGTAGAGGGAGCTTTACTCTGTATCTAACCCCCGTACTGTACCTGTCCTGGGAGTGTTTGATGGGGACAGTGTAGAGGGAGCTTTACTCTGTATCTAACCCCCGTACTGTACCTGTCCTGGGAGTGTTTGATGGGGACAGTGTAGAGGGAGCTTTACTCTGTATCTAACCCCCGTACTGTACCTATCCTGGGAGTGTTTGATGGGGACAGTGTAGAGGGAGCTTTACTCTGTATCTAACCCCCGTACTGTACCTGTCCTGGGAGTGTTTGATGGGGACAGTGTAGAGGGAGCTTTACTCTGTATCTAACCCCTGTGCTGTCCCTGTCCTGGGAGTGTTTGATGGGGACAGTGTAGAGGGAGCTTTACTCTGTATCTAACCCCCGTACTGTACCTGTCCTGGAAGTGTTTGATGGGGGACAGTGTAGAGGGAGCTTTACTCTGTATCTAACCCCCGTACTGTACCTGTCCTGGGGAGTGTTTGATGGGGACAGTGTAGAGGGAGCTTTACTCTGTATCTAACCCCTGTACTGTACCTGTCCTGGGAGTGTTTGATAGGGGACAGTGTAGAGGGAGCTTTACTCTGTATCTAACCCCCGTACTGTACCTGTCCTGGGAGTGTTTGATGAGGGACAGTGTAGAGGGAGCTTTACTCTGTATCTAACCCCCGTACTGTACCTGTCCTGGGGAGTGTTTGATGGGGACAGTGCAGAGGGAGCTTTACTCTGTATCTAACCCTCGTGCTGTACCTGTCCTGGGGAGTGTTTGATGGGGACACTGTAGAGGGAGCTTTACTCTGTATCTAACCCCCGTACTGTACCTGTCCTGGGGAGTGTTTGATGGGGACAGTGTAGAGGGAGCTTTACTCTGTATCTAACCCCCCGTACTGTACCTGTCCTGGGGAGTGTTTGATGGGGACAGTGTAGAGGGAGCTTTACTCTGTATCTAACCCTCGTTTTTTTTTTTTTTTTTTTTTTTTTTTTTTTTTTTTTTTTTTTTCTCTTTTCTCTTTTCAAGGTGACCTTTATACCCCAGGCCCCTTTTATATTTTCCACATCGAGGGGGCCTTTATCCCTCAGGCCCCCTTTTTGTACATATTTACAGTTTTAAAATAACTTTATTAAAACAGATAAATAAACAAAAAACTCAAATTAAAATGCCATTCTCGGCGTCGACGATGCACTCCAGTCCCTGCGGTGCCCACCGGTCGCGGAAGGCCTCAAGCGTACCGGCTGACACCGCATGCTCCTTTTCCAGGGACACCCGGGCGCGAACGTAACCGCGGAAGAGGGGCAGGCAATCGGGGAGGACGGACCCCCCGACGGCCCGCAACCTGGACCTGTGAATTGCCACCTTGGCCAGGCCCAGGAGCAGACCGACGAGGAGATCCTCCTCCCGGCCCGAGCCCCTCCGCACCGGGTGCCCAAAGATCAGGAGCGTGGGACTGAAGTGCAGCCAGAATTTGAGGAGCAGCCCCTTCAGATACTCAAATAGGGGCTGCAACCTCGCACACTCCATATAAATGTGGAACACGGACTCGTCCAGGCCGCAGAAAGTACAGGTGGCCTGGGAGTCCGTGAACCTACTTAAAAGCCTATTGCACGGGACTGCTCTGTGCAGCACCCTCCACCCCAGGTCCCCGATGTAAAGGGGGAAGACTCCCGCGTAGAGAGACCTCCATCGGGGTTTCCCCTCGCCGCCAGATGGCAACGCGGACCGCCAGGGCGTGTCCGGCCGGCTGACGAGGGCGAGGAAGTGGAGAGTGTGCAGGAACAGCCCGTACAGGAAACCCCTCCGCGCCGATTGGAATGGCACGGAGGGCATTTCCGAGAGGCGGCTCGGGTTGTGCGGGACCGGCTCCCGAGGAGGGTTTCGGGGCCTGGGTCCGATGAGCAGTTCCGGCCGAGCGGGGGTCGGCTCGGCCGGGATCGCTCCGCACTCCCGAGCCCCCTCGCCACCCGCAGTGAGGGGCGTCCCGGGGGTTTCGGCTACTCCTCCGCCCGCCGGACCGTCCCCGGAGTCGGCCGCCCGGACAGCCGAGGCGCTCTCCTCCGCCGGCGGGGGAGCGCCCTGACTGGAGGCGACCATGTTCCAGACTCGGAAAAGATCCCGGTAAAAGACAGGCAACTCCCTCAGAGAGGCGCGGCTAACGGACTCCACCGGGAGCTGCGTGTCGTCTTGAAGGCAGTGACACTGGCGGAAAAAATACGTCGCCAGCGCACACCATCTGGGAGGACGCTCGACGTACAGGTATCTCTGCAGGGTCCGAAGGCGGAGAGTCGCAGCCTGGGTGCGGACGCACACCAGCGACTGACCGCCCTCCTCGATCGGGAGACTCAGGACCGCGGCAGAGACCCAGTGTTTCCTCTTGCCCCAGAAGAAATCGACGAGTTTCTTCTGGATCTTGGTGGCAAATACAGGGGGCGGGGCCAAAGTGACCAACCGGTACCACAGCATGGAGGCCACCAGTTGGTTTATGACCAACGCTCGGCCCCTGTAGGAAAGCACTCGGAGCAGTCCTGTCCAGCGCCCCAGCCGAGCGGTGACTTTCGCCTCCAACTCCTGCCAGTTTGCCGGCCAGGCTTCCTCAGCGGGGCTAAGGTGGACTCCCAGATAGAGGAGGTGCGTGGTGCTCCACGCAAAAGGTGTCATCTCCTCCGGCAGGGAGTCCACCCGCCACTGACCAACCAGGAGTCCGGAACATTTCTCCCAATTGATCCTCGCGGAGGACGCGGCAGAAAAGGTCTGCTGGCAGTCGCGCATCCTCCGCAAGTCAACGGGATCTGTGATTGCGAGGAGCACGTCGTCGGCGTAAGCCGAGAGGACGACCCGCATGGCCGGCTCGCGCAGAGCCAATCCCGTCAACCTCCTGCGAAGCAGGCACAGGAAGGGCTCCACGCAGATGGTATACAATTGGCCGGACATGGGGCACCCCTGACGCACTCCTCTCCCAAATCGAAGGGGCGCCGTCAAGGACCCGTTAACTTTGACTAGACACTCTGCGGCGGCGTATAAAAGTCGGACCCGGGCCACAAAATGCGGCCCGAGTCCGAAAGCGCGCAGAGTCCCGAAAAGGTAATCGTGATCCACCCTGTCGAACGCCTTCTCCTGATCGAGGGAGAGAAAGGCGACCGACTGACCAGTCCTCTGGGAAAGATGGATCAGGTCCCGGACCAGGTGGATGTTGTCCTGGATGGACCGGCCCGGGACCGTGTAGGACTGGTCGGGGTGGATCATGTGGGCCAGCACGGAGCCCAGGCGGGTAGACATAGCCCGGGCAAAGATCTTATAATCCGTGCTGAGGAGGGAGACCGGACGCCAGTTTTTAAGCAGGCGGAGATCGCCCCTCTTCGGCAGCAGGACGATGACCGCCCTGCGCCACGAGAGGGGCATCTCCCCGGTCGCCAGGCTTTCCCCCAGGACCCGCGCGTAATCGTCCCCCAGGACGTCCCAGAACGCCCTGAGGAACTCCACGGTCAACCCATCCAGCCCTGGGGATTTGCCCCTCGAGAGCTGGTGGAGGGCGCCAGTCAGCTCCGCCAACGTGAGCGGAGCCTCCAATCCTTCGGCGCCCTCCGGGCTGACCTGCGGCAGGTCCTCCCACAAAACTCTGCGCGCATCCTCGCTGGACGGATCCGGAGAGAACAACGCACTGTAATACGTCCGGACCAGGAGGCCCATTCTCTCCGGATCCGTGATGGAGGATCCGTCGTCGGCCAGCAGCTCGACGAGCTGCTTACGGACCCCCCGCCATTTTTCCAGCGAGTAGAAGAAGGGTGAGGCGCGGTCCAAATCTTCCAGGATCTGGATCCGCGACCTCACGTACGCGCCTCGGGACCCTATGAGCTGCAGGTTCCTCAGCGCGCCCTTCTTCTCTTTGTACGCCTGCCACAGGGCCGGGTCCGCGACGGCATGACCGAGGCGGGATTCCAAGTCGAGCACCTCCCTCTCAAGGCGCCCGACCTCGGCTTCCCGCCTCTTGGTCGACCCCTTCGCGTACTCCTGACAGAAGACGCGGATGTGAGTCTTGCCCACATCCCACCATAGCCTCAAGGAGGGGAAGCCCCCCTGCTTCCTTCTCCAGTCGGCCCAGAATCGACAGAACGAGTCCCGAAATCGCACGTCCTCCAGCAGCCGGTTGTTAAAGTGCCAGTACGCGGACCCCGCCCGCGTGCGGAGCGGAGTGAACTCCGCCCACACCAGGCGGTGGTCCGAGCACGGCACCAGCCGCATGGAGGCCGCCGAGACACGGGAGACGTACGCCTGCGAAATGTAGAGGCGGTCGATTCGCGACCCCCCTCCTCCAGACCTCCACGTGAAGGCGCTGGAGTCGGGATGGAGATTCCGCCAGACGTCCACCAAGTTAAGGGAGCTGATCAGTCCCCTCAACTTCTCCACCGACGCTTGGCCGCGCTGGGGACCGGAGCGATCCCCCACCTCGAGGGTGCAGTTAAAATCCCCCCCGAGGATGATGCACTCGCCGCTATCGATGGAGCTCAAGAGAGCGGACACTTCTTCAAAGAAGCGCGCTTGCAAAGCGCCGGGCCTGGGCGCGTACACGTTCACAAAGTGGAGCGGCACGCTACCCAGGCGAACGGCGAGGTGGAGCAAGCGGCCCGGCACTAGCTCCTTGACCCCCAAGATCTCCGGCTGAAAAGTCGGGGCCAACAAGATAGCCACCCCACTAGAAATAGGGGTGAGGTGACTCATGTAGACCCCACCCTGCCACTCCAGGAGCCAGGTGGCTTCGTCTCCCGGAACGGTGTGGGTTTCCTGCAGAAAGCTCACCGCGTATCTCCCTTCCCTAAGGACTGAGAGATTGTGAAATCTGCGGTGAGCCCCTCTGCTGCCGTTGATGTTGAGGCTGGCTATGGTTATCTTCATGTCAAAGGTACGTAAAACCCGTCACCAACAGCTCACTGTGAGGAGGGAGTGGAAGTGCACCTGGCCCTCCACTCCCCCAGCAACCCATTGAGGAACACATTAAAACGGCGCCTCTCAACCAGTTTCACGTCCGCGCGCTTGCCCGCTATCTTAAGGGCGGCACGGACGGACTGGATGATCAGCGCCAGATTCGACCAACGGTCGAGGGCCAGCTGAACTTTATTGCGGCAACCTCTGCAAGCCGCGAGGAAATCCCGGAGTTCCGCCGTGGGGATGAGAGGAGATTCGGTGGGAGGCACGAGGGACTCCACCACCTCACTGGCGATGGAATCAAGATCATCCTCCGTGCCCCGCACCGAATCCCCATCCTCCTCCGGGTCGTCACCGCCAGCGGCCGACACATCCACCACACACTGTGGGGCGGACGTCCCGGCCGCGCCAGCTGGTCCCGCCTCCGTCACGATCCCACCCCCAGGATCGATGGCGGAGGAGTCCTCTCTGGGTTCTATTGTGAAACTGGAGCCTGTGGGCGCCAGCGGTTCAGGACTCCCCTCCACCTCCATCCCCAAGCCAATGACTGGTCCAGGGGAGACAGAAGTTCCGGACTCCGGGTAACCAGCCGGAGCCGAGACTGGAGGCGGCGAGAGGAGGCCATCTCCCGCTCCGCCAGCACCCACAGGCCCAGCAGGTGGGGCAGCATTCTCAGTTATAACTGGGTCGGGTGTCTCCTGGTTGGTGGTGGACTCCGGCTGGGAGGCCCGACCCTCTGGGGCCTCGCCCTCCCCTTCATTCAGGACACCCGACCCAGTAGCAGTGGCGGAATGGGCGGTTTCCCCAGGCTCCCCCACCACAAGCAGGGCCCCACTTACTCCTTTAGGAGGGGCCTCACGTACCGGGGCCATCCCCTCCCCTCCATCCTGAGGAATAGGGAGCACCTGCCCGGACTTTGCAGCCTTGGTGGTGGCGGTAGGGGGCACCTGAGGACCAGAAACAGGAGGCAGCTCCCCTCCAACAGATGGGCCCTGCACCTCAGGGCCCTGTGTTATTTCTGTGGAGGGGTGCCTTCTCCTCTTTTTCGCACTTGGGCGCGGAGACTCAGAGACCTCCATGTCATCAGAGGCCTCCGCCTCCGCACCCTTTTTTCCTTTTTTAGTCACCCTGGGCCTGAGCCCAGCCCTGGGACAGGTGGATTCCATGGGAATGGGCTTTGGGCTGAGCTCAGGCTCGGGTTGAGTCAAAGTGTCCAGGGGACGCGCCTCACGATGTTTCTTTTTTCCCCGCGTCTTCCTTCCGCTCGGACGGACGCTCCCCTCCCCGCCAGAGGCTGTGAAAACCACAGCCTCCGGAACCGACTGAGCGGTGTCTGTTGGATGTGCGGGGGGAGTGGGAGGAGGTGCTGTGGAACCACTCTGGGCCGCCGAGGTGGAGCTGGCGGCCGGGAGGTTGGGGCAGTTCTTCCGAACATGCCCCACCCCCTTGCAGACGTGGCACCGCGCCCCGTCCGAGGTCCAAAAGACGCGGTAGGCCGTCCCCTGGAACTCCACATTAAATTGGCCCTCCGTGTCCTCCTCCCGCGCCAGCTGCATAAATAACTGGCGGCGGAAGGAGTAGACATGTTGGAGGCTGTGCTCCCGAAGACCAAGCCGGACTGGGGTGATCCCCGACCTCACCTCCCCCAGATGGTGCAGGTGGGGGAGGAGGAGCTCACTGGGAATGAAGGGTGGGACGTTGGACAACATTATCCGATGCGCAGTGGCCCCCAGAGGGTCCACTGGCAGGAAGGTCCCCCCCACAGTGAGCCCTTTACTCAGGGCCAGGGACACCGCCCGCTCGGTCTTCAAAAAGAACACAGCCTTCCCATACATCTTTGAGGCCGCAACAATGGCCGAGGGGCCGACAACCACGGCCATTGCCTTAACGCAGGCCTCAATAGACATGTTGGGGTGGGGATAGCTCTTCACCCCATGGCTGCATGTCAATAATTTAAAGGGTGACGGGGCCACGTGGGCAGCCACAGAAGCTGCAGCTGCGTAGGTAGTAGAGGGCCCCGCCACCGGTGATGAAGGGCTTGCCATGGGTCCAAGAGCTAAACCCACCCCAAATTGTGGACTTGCACACTAAATAACAGATTCACAGAAAAATTTGAAAAGACAAACAAACAAACAACAGGTTAGTGGAGAGGCTGAGGTAAGAGAGGAGAGGCAAAGGCAGGCTGGAAGGGATGACTTGCTTTCTGGAGGTGGTGCTCACAGTACACTTAAAACAAACAGTCTTTGAAGTTGATCTTCCGGTCTTCTGGTTGGGGGAGTCGTCTTCACCTGGGTCAGCTGAAGCTGCCCAGGCACTATCTATCCCCTTCCGTCTGTTTAGCTGGGCAGCTTCAGCTGACCCAGGCTTGGCAATTGGGGTGGGGAGGGAGCTTCCCTGTGTGCTTTTGCAGCAGCACAGACTCCTGTTGAATTGGCAGCCCCACCCCTTGTTGTTCCAGCCACTTGTTCCTCCCCCAACAGTCCAAAGTAAATTACTGGTGTTCAGCACCCACCTCCAGACAAAGCCTTGTTTCCAACAAAAAAGAATGTCACTTTCTTCTCTTTTAAAGGTGATTGTTGTTGGAGTTTTCCTCTGCTTGTTTGTGGAAGCTCTCCCTTGCTCAGCGCAGCTCCTCTCTCCACCTCTGCAACCTCCAACTGCCACCAGCACTCTCAGCTGCACCTCGTTGAGGCTCTCAACACTCAGGCTCCCAAATCAGAGAGCAGCCAATCCCTGTGCTGTACCTGTCCTGGGAGTGTTTGATGGGGACAGTGTAGAGGGAGATTTACTCTGTATCTAACCCCCGTACTGTACCTGTCCTGGGAGTGTTTGATGGGGACAGTGTAGAGGGAGCTTTACTCTGTATCTAACCCCCGTTTTTTTTTCTTCTTTTTTTTTAAGGTCACCTTTATACCCCAGGCCCCTTTATGTATTTTTTATGTCGAGGGGGCCTTTATTCCTCAGGCCCCCTTTATATACACACTTATATATTTAAAATAACTTTATTAAAAACAGAAATAAACAAAAACTCAAATTAAAATGCCATTCTCGGCGTCGACGATGCACTCCAGTCCCTGCGGTGCCCACCGGTCGCGGAAGGCCTCAAGCGTACCGGCGGACACCGCATGCTCCTTTTCCAGGGACACCTGGGCGTGAACGTAACAGCGGAAAAGGGGCAGGCAATCGGGGAGGACGGACCCCCCGACGGCCCGCAACCTGGACCTGTGAATTGCCACCTTGGCCAGGCCCAGGAGCAGACCGACGAGGAGATCCTCCTCCCTGCCCAAGCCCCTCCGCACCGGGTGCCCAAAGATCAGGAGCGTGGGACTGAAGTGCAGCCAGAATTTGAGGAGCAGCCCCTCTAACCCCCGTGCTGTATCTGTCCTGGGAGTGTTTGATGGGGACAGTGCAGAGGGAGCTTTAGTCTGTATCTAACCCCCTTTCTTTTTACCTAACCCCCGTGCTGTATCTGTCCTGGGAGTGTTTGATGAGGACAGTGTAGAGGGAGCTTTACTCTGTATCTAAGCTACTGATGTTATTTCAGCTCCCTCACAATGTCACTCAGTAACCCCTCTCCCCCAGCACCCTGTGTTACTGTCTGTATCTCTACTGATGTTAATCCAGCTCCCTCACACTGTCACTCAGTAACCCCTCTCCCCCCAGCGCCCTGTGTTACTGTCTGTATCTCTACTGATGTTAATCCAGCTCCCTCACACTGTCACTCAGTAACCCCTCTCCGCCCAGCGCCCTGTGTTACTGTCTGTATCTCTACTGATGTTAATCCAGCTCCCTCACACTGTCACTCAGTAACCCCTCTCCCCCAGCGCCCTGTGTTACTGACTGCATCTCTACTGATGTTAATCCAGTTCCCTCACACTGTCACTCAGTAACCCCTCTCCCCCCAGCGCCCTGTGTTACTGACTGTATCTCTACTGATGTTAATCCAGTTCCCTCACACTGTCACTCAGTAACCCCTCTCCCCCAGCGCCCTGTGTTACTGACTGTATCTCTACTGATGTTAATCCAGCTCCCTCACACTGTCACTCAGTAACCCCTCTCCCCCAGCGCCCTGTGTTACTGACTGTATCTGTACTGATGTTAATCCAGCTCCCTCACACTGTCACTCAGTAACCCCTCTCCCCCCAGCGCCCTGTGTTACTGACTGTATCTCTACTGATGTTAATCCAGTTCCCTCACACTGTCACTCAGTAACCCCTCTCCCCCAGTGCCCTGTGTTACTGACTGTATCTCTACTGATGTTAATCCAGTTCCCTCACACTGTCACTCAGTAACCCCTCTCCCCCCAGCACCCTGTGTTACTGTCTGTATCTCTACTGATGTTAATCCAGCTCCCTCACACTGTCACTCAGTAACCCCTCTCCCCCCAGCACCCTGTGTTACTGTCTGTATCTCTATTCTAACTCACTCCCTGAATCTCATTTCCTCTGTATTTTTTCAGCCAGTGACAGTGTTAATGATGGAATTTGCAGCCGTTTCCTTTCTCCGTCTCTCCACCCTTTAAGTGCTGTGTATCTGAGTGTGTGTGAGAGAGTGAGTGTTGGTTTGTGTGCGTGTGTGTGAGTGAGTGAGAGTGAGTGAGTATGAGTGAGTGAGAGTATGAGTGAGTGAGAGTATGTGTGAGTGAGAGTATGTGTGAGTGAGAGTATGTGTGAGTGAGAGTATGTGTGAGTGTGAGTGTGAGTGAGTGAGTATGAGTGAGTGTGAGTGAGTGAGTGTGAGTGAGTGAGTGTGAGTATGAGTGTGTGAGTGAGTGTGAGTGAGTGAGTGTATGAGTGAGTGAGTGTATGAGTGAGTGAGCATATGAGTGAGTTTGAGTGAGTGAGAGTGAGTGAGTGATTATGAGTGAGTGTGTGAGTATGAGTGAGTTATGAGTATGAGTGAGTATGAATGAGTATGAGTGAATGTGAGTGAGTGAGTGTGAGTGTGAGTGAGTGAGTGTGTGAGTATGAGTGAATGAGAGTGTGAGTGAATGAGAGTGTGAGTGAGTGAGAGTATGAGTGTGTGAGTATGAGTGAGTGAGTGTTAGTGAGTGAGTGTTAGAGTATGAGTGAGTGCGTGTGTGATTATGAGTGAGTGTGTGAGTATGAGTGAGTGTGTGAGTATGAGTGAGTGTGTGAGTATGAGTGAGTGTGAGTATGAATGAGTGTGAGTGAGTGAGTATGAGTGAGTGAATGTGAGTTTGAGTGTGAGTGTGTGAGTATGAGTGAGTGTGTGTGTGAGTATGAGTGAGTGTGAGTATGAATGAGTATGAGTGAGTGAGAGTATGAGTGAGTATGAGTGAGTGAGAGTATGAGTGAGTATGAGTGAGTGAGAGTATGAGTGAGTATGAGTGAGTGAGAGTGTGTATGAGTGAGTGTGAGAGTGAGTGAGTGTGAGTATGAGTGAGTGAGTGAGTATGAGTGTGTGAGTATGAATATGAGTGTGTGAGTATGAATATGAGTGAGTGAGTGTGAGTATGAGTGAGTGTGTGAGTATGAGTGAGTGTGTGAGTATGAGTGTATGTATGAGTGGGTGAGCGTGAGTGTGAGTGAGTGAGCGTGTGTGAGTATGAGTGAGTGAGTATGAGGGTGTGAGTGAGTGTGTGAGTATGAGTATGAGTGAGTGAGTATGAGTGTGTGAGTATGATTGAGTGTGTGAGTATGAGTGTATGTATGAGTGAGTGAGTATGGGTGAGCTTAAGTGTGAGTGAGTGAGAGTGAGTGAGAGTGAGTGAGTATGAGTGAGTGAGAGTATGTGTGAGTGTGAGTATGAGTTAGTGTGAGTATGGGTGAGTGAGTGTGTGAGTATGGGTGAGTGTGTGAGTATGAGTGAGTGTGTGAGTATGAGTGAGTGTGTGAGTATGAGCGAGTGAGTGTAAGTATGAGTGTGTGAGTGTGAGTATGAGTGAATGTGTGAGTATGAGTGAGTGTGTGAGTCTGAGTGAGTGTGAGTATGAGCGAGTGAGTGTGAGTATGAGTGAGTGTGTGAGTATGAGTGTATGTATGAGCGAGTGAGTATGGGTGAGCGTGAGACTAAGTGTGTGAGTGAGTGAGTGTGAGTGAGTGAGTGTGAGTGAGTGTGAGTGAGTGAGAGTGTGAGTGAGTATGAGTGAGTGAGTGTGTGCGTGTGTCAGCATGAGTGAGTGAGTGAGTGTGTGAGTGTGAGTGAGTGTGTGTGAGTATGAGTGAGAGTGTGTATGAGTGAGTGAGAGTATGAGTGAGTGAGAGTGAGCGAGTATGAGTGAGTGAGTGAGTGTGTGAGTATGAGTGAGTGTCTGAGTATGAGTGAGTGTGTGAGTATGAGTGTGTGAGTTATGAGTGAGTGAGAGTGAGTGAGTATGAGTGAGTGAGTATGAGTGAATGAGTGTGTGAGTATCAGTGAGTTTGTGAGTATGAATGAGTGAGTGTGTGAGTATGAGTGAGTGTGAGTATGAGTGAGTGAGTGTGAGTGAGTGTGTGAGTATGAGTGAGTGAGAGCATGAGTGAGTGAGAGTGAGAGTATGAGTGAGTGAGAGTATGAGTGAGAGTATGAGTGAGTGTGAGTATGAGTGAGTGAGTGTGTGAGCATGAGTGAGTGTGTGAGTATGAGTGAGTGAGTGAGTATGAGTGTGAGAGTATGAGTGAGTGAGTGAGTGAGTATGAGTGAGTGAGTATGAGGTAGTGTGTGAGTATGAGGTAGTGTGTGAGTATGAGGTAGTGTGTGAGTATGAGGTAGTGTGTGAGTATGAGTGAGTGCGTGAGTGAGTGTGAGTGAGTGAGTGTGAGTGAGTGAGTGTGTGAGTATAAGTATGAGTGAGTGAGTATGAGTGTGCGAGTGAGTGTGAGTATGAGTGAGTGTGAGTATGAGTCAATGTGCGTATGAGTGAGTGAGTATGAGTGTATGTATGAGTGAGTGAGCATGGGTGAGCGTATGAGTGAGTGTGTGAGTGTGAATGAGTATGAGTGAGTGTGAGTATGAGTGGGTGTGTGAGTATGAGTGTGTGTGAGTATGAGTGAGTGTGAGTATGAATGAGTGAGTGTGAGTGAGTGTGAGTATGAATGAGTGAGTGTGAGTGAGTGTGAGTATGAGTGATTGTGTGAGTATGAGTGAGTGTGTGTGAGTATGAGTGAGTGTGTGTGAGTATGAGTGAGTGTGTGAGTATGAGTGAGTGAGAGCATGAGTGAGTGAGAGTGAGAGTATGAGTGAGAGTGAGAGTATGAGTGAGTGAGAGTATGAGTGAGAGTATGAGTGAGTGTGAGTATGAGTGAGTGAGTGTGTGAGCATGAGTGAGTGTGTGAGCATGAGTGAGTGAGTGAGTATGAGTGTGAGAGTATGAGTGAGTGAGTATGAGTGAGTGAGTATGAGGTAGTGTGTGAGTATGAGTGAGTGCGTGAGTGAGTGTGAGTGAGTGAGTGTGAGTGAGTGAGTGTGTGAGTATAAGTATGAGTGAGTGAGTATGAGTGTGCGAGTGAGTGTGAGTATGAGTGAGTGTGAGTATGAGTCAATGTGCGTATGAGTGAGTGAGTATGAGTGTATGTATGAGTGAGTGAGTATGGGTGAGCGTATGAGTGAGTGTGTGAGTGTGAATGAGTATGAGTGAGTGTGAGTATGAGTGGGTGTGTGAGTATGAGTGGGTGTGTGAGTATGAGTGTGTGTGAGTATGAGTGAGTGTGAGTATGAATGAGTGAGTGTGAGTGAGTGTGAGTATGAGTGATTGTGTGAGTATGAGTGAGTGTGTGTGAGTATGAGTGAGTGTGTGAGTATGAGTGAGTGTGAGTATGAATGAGTGAGTGTGAGTGAGTGTGAGTGTGTGAGTATGAGTGTGTGAGAGTTGGTTCTTGATTCTGTTTTCCATTCAGTTGAGCCGGCAGATTCGGAGGGAATGAGGAATCTCTCCCGTCTGTCCCAGTTCCGGCACCGGGAAAGGATGATCCTCATTCCCAGCTCCAGGTCGGGAAACAGAAAGAAAGTGCCCTTTTCCTGCTGCCAGAGGGGGGGTGATCGGAGGGATAGGGGTTTTGAGGGGGAGGAGGTGGTCTGTTTTGGGCGGGTGGCTGGAGGGGGGAGGGGGCTGATTGGAGTGCGGGGTGATAGGAGGGGAAAGGGGATTTGAGGGGGGGTGGGGTATTTGAGGGGGGATTTGCAGGGGTGGGGGTGTTTTAGATGGGGTGTTGTAGATGGGGTATTTGCGGGGGGTATTTGAGGAGGGGTATTGAGGGGGTGGGGGTATTTGAGGAGGGGGATTTGAGGGGGTGGGGGTGTTTTAGAGGGGGTATTTGAGGAGGGGTATTTGAGGAGGTGGGGGTGTTTTAGAGGGGGGATTTGAGGAGGGGGATTTGAGGGGGTGGGGTATTTGAGGAGGTGGGGGTATTTAAGGAGGGGTATTTGAGGAGGTGGGGGTGTTTTAGAGGGGGTATTTAAGGAGGGGTATTTGAGGAGGGGTATTTGAGAGGGTGGGGTATTTGAGGAGGTGGGGGTGTTTTAGAGGGGGTATTTGAGGAGGGGTATTTGAGGAGGGGTATTTGAGAGGGTGGGGTATTTGAGGAGGTGGGGGTGTTTTAGAGGGGGTATTTGAGGAGGGGTATTTGAGGAGGTGGGGGTGTTTTAGAGGGGGTATTTGAGGAGGGGTATGTGAGGAGGTGGGGGTATTTGAGGAGGAGTATTTGAGGAGGTGGGGGTGTTTTAGATGGGGTATTTGAGGAGGGGTATTTGAGGAGGGGTATTTGAGAGGGTGGTGTATTTGAGGAGGTGGGGGTGTTTGAGGAGGAGTATTTGAGGAGGTGGGGGTGTTTTAGAGGGGGTATTTGAGGAGGGGTATTGAGGGGGTGGGGGTATTTGAGGAGGGGGATTTGAGGGGGTGGGGGTGTTTTAGAGGGGGTATTTGAGGAGGGGTATTTGAGGAGGTGGGGATGTTTTAGAGGGGGTATTTGAGGAGGGGGATTTGAGAGGGTGGGGTATTTGAGGAGGTGGGGGTGTTTGAGGAGGAGTATTTGAGGAGGTGGGGGTATTTTAGAGGGGGTATTTGAGGAGGGGTATTTGAGGAGGTGGGGGTGTTTTAGAGGGGGTATTTGAGGAGGGGTATTTGAGGAGGGGTATTTGAGAGGTTGGGGTATTTGAGGAGGAGTATTTGAGGAGGTGGGGGTGTTTTAGAGGGGGTATTTGAGGAGGGGTATTTGAGAGGGTGGGGTATTTGAGGAGGTGGGGGTGTTTTAGAGGGGGTATTTGAGGAGGGGGATTTGAGAGGGTGGGGTATTTGAGGAGGTGGGGGTGTTTGAGGAGGAGTATTTGAGGAGGTGGGGGTGTTTTAGAGGGGGTATTTGAGGAGGGGTATTTGAGGAGGGGTATTTGAGAGGGTGGGGTATTTGAGGAGGTGGGGGTGTTTTAGAGGGGGTATTTGAGGAGGGGTATTTGAGAGGGTGGGGTATTTGAGGAGGTGGGGGTGTTTTAGAGGGGGTATTTGAGGAGGGGGATTTGAGAGGGTGGGGTATTTGAGGAGGTGGGGGTGTTTGAGGGAGGAGTATTTGAGGAGGTGGGGGTGTTTTAGAGGGGGTATTTGAGGAGGGGTATTTGAGGAGGGGTATTTGAGAGGGTGGGGTATTTGAGGAGGTGGGGGTGTTTTAGAGGGGGTATTTGAGGAGGGGTATTGAGGGGGGGGGGGTGGTCTGTATTGAGCGAGCGGTCGGGATGTGGTTCTGCTGTCTGCTTCATTCACAATGGCTTTTGTGTGAGTGGTGTGGGGGATATTCCATTCTCAGCTGCCTCCAGGGGAGAGAGACAGAGACAGAGAGAGAGAGAGAGAGAGAGAGACAGGACGGAGGCTGCAGCCTGCTCCTCAACCTGGGCGTCCCTCCTGTTCGGAAGGCTGGCTCTGCCAGTGTGGGCAGGAGTGACAGCAAACCAGCTGAAGATTGCGAGGCAGAGAGGCCACTTGAAACAACAGCATCTCTCTCTCTCCCTCCCTCCCTCCCTGCGAGGGAGGGCATTGCCAGCAGGAGACTGAAAGCAAGAAAAGGGGAGGTTTTCTGCTTTATATCTTCAGTGAGACACAGTCGGCTGCAGGGAACAGGACACAGGGCAGACAGACGGAGACAGAGACAGACGGAGACAGAGACAGACGGAGACAGAGAGAGAGAGAGAGACAGAGGAGCGGGGAAATTATCCTTTTGCCCCTGTGCAGACACGGAGAGAATAGACGGCTGTTCCCAGTCCCAGGATCGACTCTGTGAATACGTGCTGGACGCTGGCCGAGGGGGTTTAACCGGGCATTGTGGAAAGCGGGGGGGTGCGGGGTGTGATTTTGCCATCGGATTGCAGCGCCCGAGTGCAATGTCTCTGCTTGTCAGCATCTGATGAAGTTGTGGATGGACCCTCGTGATGGTGGTGAGCCTTGTTTTTGTTAAATTCCCTCTCTTCCCCACCCCCCCCCCCCACCCCCTCCCCACCGCTTCCCGTTGACCGCAGGGAGGGGGTGTAGGGGGAGGTCTCGGAGATGGGGCCCCACACGCCCCTGGGCCAGGGGGGAATTGGCCCCCCCGGGCATCATTCCCACCCCCCCACCCACCCCTCCCCTCCCCCTTCCTCCCCCGAACCCGGTCTGGTGAATAGACGTCACTCACACCACCTGAGAAAGTGCGAGTCAAAGCCAGTTGGGAATGAAACTCTGATCAGCAGAGATCCCGCTCCCTAAACACCGACCTCTTGGACGGAGCCTCCTGTCCTAATCTCTCCCTCTGTCTGACATACATTCCCGTTTCTCCAGCACCTTTCACCCGGCTGGACGTTCCGAAGTCTCACAGACAATGAAGGACTTTGTTCAAGTGTACTCACTGTTGTAATGTGGGAATCGCAGCAGGCTATTGGTGCACAGCAAGATCCCACAAACAGCAATGTGATAATGACCCAGATCATCGGTATTTTTTAGTGATGTTGGTTGAGGGATAAATACTGTCCCCAGGACACCGGGGAGAACTCCCCCCCACCGCCCGGCTCTTCTTCCAAATAGTGGCCGTGGGATCTTTTACACCCACCTGAGAGGGCAGACGGGGGCCTCGGTTTAATGTCTCATCTGAAAGACGGCACCTCCGACAGTGCAGCACTCCCTCAGTACTGACCCTCCGACAGTGCAGCACTCCCTCAGTACTGACCCTCCGACACTGCGGCACTCCCTCAGTACTGACCCTCCGACAGTGCAGCACTCCCTCAGTACTGACCCTCCGACACTGCGGCACTCCCTCAGTACTGACCCTCCGACAGTGCAGCACTCCCTCAGTACTGACCCTCCGACAGTGCGTCACTCCCTCAGTACTGACCCTCCGACAGTGCGTCACTCCCTCAGTACTGACCCTCCGACAGTGCGGCACTCCCTCAGTACTGACCCTCCGACAGTGCGTCACTCCCTCAGTACTGACCCTCCGACAGTGCGGCACTCCCTCAGTACTGACCCTCCGACGGCGCAGCACTCCATCAGTACTGACCCTCCGACTGCGCAGCACTCCCTCAGTACTGACCCTCCGACACTGCGGCACTCCCTCAGTACTGACCCTCCGACAGTGCAGCACCCTCTCAGTACTGACCCTCCGATTTGCAGCACTCCCTCAGTACTGACCCTCCGACTGCGCAGCGCTCCCTCAGTACTGACCCTCCGACAGTGCGGCACTCCCTCAGTACTGACCCTCCGACAGTGCGGCACTCCCTCAGTACTGACCCTCCGACAGTGCGGCACTCCCTCAGCACTGACCCTCCGACAGTGCGGCACTCCCTCAGTACTGACCCTCCGACAGTGCGGCACTCCCTCAGTACTGACCCTCCGACTGCGCAGCACTCCCTCAGTACTGACCCTCCGACAGTGCACCACTCCCTCAGTGCCCCCGCTCACTGCCCCTCCAAACCAACCCGAGCGTGAAGATTGTACACTCTGTCCTCTCGGATGTGTAGTGAGTTAACAGATCACTGTCAGTCAGGAGGGGAGGAGGGTTTTCAAATTCAGGCACTACCACTAATCACCCACTCCCGCTCACTGACCGACACTGGCTCCCACTCCGGAAACACCTCCATTTTAATATTCTCATCCTTAATTTTAAATCCCTCCATGGCCTCCTCACCCCCTCCCTATCTCTGTAACCTCCTCCAGCCCCGACCACCCTCCCTATCTCTGTAACCTCCTCCAGCCCCTACAACCCTCCCTATCTCTGTAACCTCCTCCAGCCCCTACAACCCTCCCTATCTCTGTAACCTCCTCCAGCCCCTACAACCCTCCCTATCTCTGTAACCTCCTCCAGCCCCTACAACCCTCCCTATCTCTGTAACCTCCTCCAGCCCCTACAACCCTCCCTATCTCTGTAACCTCCTCCAGCCCCTACAACCCTCCCTATCTCTGTAACCTCCTCCAGCCCCTACAACCCTCCCCAGCTCTGTAACCTCCTCCAGCCCCTACAACCCTCCCTATCTCTGTAACCTCCTCCAGCCGCTACAACCCTCCCTATCTCTGTAACCTCCTCCAGCCCCGACCACCCTCCCTATCTCTGTAACCTCCTCCAGCCCCTACAACCCTCCCCAGCTCTGTAACCTCCTCCAGCCCCTACAACCCTCCCTATCTCTGTAACCTCCTCCAGTCCCTACAACCCTCCCTATCTCTGTAACCTCCTCCAGTCCCTACAATCCTCCCTATCTCTGTAACCTCCTCCTGCCCCTACAACCCTCCCTATCTCTGTAACCTCCTCCAGCCCCTACAACCCTCCCCAGCTCTGTAACCTCCTCCAGTCCCTACGACCCTCCCTATCTCTGTAACCTCCTCCAGCCCCTACAACCCTCCCTATCTCTGTAACCTCCTCCAGCCCCTACAACCCTCCCTATCTCCATAACCTCCTCCAGCCCCGACAACCCTCCCTATCTCTCTAACCTCCTCCAGCCCCTACAACCCTCCCTATCTCTGTAACCTCCTCCAGCCCCTACAACCCTCCGAGATCTCTGCACTCCCTCCAATTCCGGCCTCTCGCCCATCCCCCGATTCCCATCTCTCCACCATCGGCGGCCGTGCCTTCAGCTGCCTGGGACCCTAAGCTCTGGAATTCCCTCCCTGAACCTCTCCGCCTCCCTCTCTCCTCCTTTAAGAGGCTCCTTAAAAAACCGACACCTTCGAGTCGCCGGTCCCTAATATCTCCTGATGTGGCTGGGGGTCAGATTCTGTCTGATTTACCCTCCTGTCAGGCACCTTGTGGATGTTCAGTGGAGTAAAGGTGCTATATAAATGCAGGTTGTTACCAGACTGCAAGCCAGTGTTGGTCACCCGTGATGCGATGAGGAGGGGTTTCTTGGAATTCTCTATCCCAGAGAGTTGTGGATGCTCCATCACTGAATACATTTCAGGCTGGGATGGGTAGAATTTTGGTCTCGTAGCGAATCGAGTGAAATGGGTCAGTGGGCAGGAAAGTGGAATTGAAGCCCATGATCAGTCATGATCGTGTTGAAAGGCGGAGCAGGCTCGATGGGCCGAATGGCCAACTCCTGCTCCTATTTCTTGTGTTCTTGTGAGTTCAGCAGGCACAGGACTCAGTTATATCCCAGTTTGAACAGCAAGCTCATAAAACTGGGAGAGTGGAACGTAGTCTCCTCTGCATCCCCTCCCTCCCATTGCCCATTCCCCTCGCCTCCATCTCCCACCCCCTGTGCCTTGAACAGTGCGGATATTTGGGAATACCCCGCGGGATGTTTCGTATCCAGCATCAGCTGACTTTCCCTGCAGTGTCCCAGTTTCAAAATAACTGCAGATATTTAGTGGGAAATCAGGACACGCGTCATGTTAGACAGGGACAGGAGGAGGCCCATTCAGCCCCCTCTCGAGCCTGTTACACAGGAACAGGAGGAGGCCCATTCAGCCCCTCTCGAGCCTGTTACACAGGAACAGGAGGAGGCCCATTCAGCCCCCTCTCGAGCCTGTTACACAGGAACAGGAGGAGGCCCATTCAGCCCCCTCTCGAGCCTGTTACACAGGAACAGGAGGAGGCCCATTCAGCCCCTCTCGAGCCTGTTACACAGGAACAGGAGGCGGCCCATTCAGCCCCCTCTCGAGCCTGTTACACAGGAACAGGAGGAGGCCCATTCAGCCCCTCTCGAGCCTGTTACACAGGAACAGGAGGAGGCCCATTCAGCCCCTCTCGAGCCTGTTACACAGGAACAGGAGGAGGCCCATTCAGCCCCTCTCGAGCCTGTTACACAGGAACAGGAGGAGGCCCATTCAGCCCCTCTCGAGCCTGTTACACAGGAACAGGAGGAGGCCCATTCAGCCCCTCTCGAGTCTGTTACACAGGAACAGGAGGAGGCCCATTCAGCCCCTCTCGAGCCTGTTACACAGGAACAGGAGGAGGCCCATTCAGCCCCTCTCGAGCCTGTTACACAGGAACAGGAGGAGGCCCATTCAGCCCCTCTCGAGCCTGTTACACAGGAACAGGAGGAGGCCCATTCAGCCCCTCTCGAGTCTGTTACACGAGGACAGGAGGAGGCCCATTCAGCCCCTCTCGAGCCTGTTACACAGGGACAGGAGGAGGCCCATTCAGCCCCTCTCGAGCCTGTTACACAGGAAAAGGAGGAGGCCCATTCAGCCCCTCTCGAGCCTGTTACACAGGAACAGGAGGAGGCCCATTCAGCCCCTCTCAAGCCTGTTACACAGGGACAGGAGGAGGCCCATTCAGCCCCTCTCGAGCCTGTTACACAGGAAAAGGAGGAGGCCCATTCAGCCCCTCTCGAGCCTGTTACACAGGAACAGGAGGAGGCCCATTCAGCCCCTCTCGAGTCTGTTACACGAGGACAGGAGGAGGCCCATTCAGCCCCTCTCGAGCCTGTTACACAGGAAAAGGAGGAGGCCCATTCAGCCCCTCTCGAGCCTGTTACACAGGAACAGGAGGAGGCCCATTCAGCCCCTCTCAAGCCTGTTACACAGGAACAGGAGGAGGCCCATTCAGCCCCTCTCGAGTCTGTTACACGAGGACAGGAGGAGGCCCATTCAGCCCCTCTCGAGCCTGTTACACAGGAAAAGGAGGAGGCCCATTCAGCCCCCTCTCGAGTCTGTTACACAGGAACAGGAGGAGGCCCATTCAGCCCCTCTCGAGTCTGTTACACAGGAACAGGAGGAGGCCCATTCAGCCCCTCTCGAGCCTGTTACACAGGGACAGGAGGAGGCCCATTCAGCCCCTCTCGAGCCTGTTACACAGGAACAGGAGGAGGCCCATTCAGCCCCTCTCGAGCCTGTTACACAGGAACAGGAGGAGGCCCATTCAGCCCCCCTCTCGAGCCTGTTACACAGGAACAGGAGGAGGCCCATTCAGCCCCTCTCGAGCCTGTTACACAGGAACAGGAGGAGGCCCATTCAGCCCCTCTCGAGCCTGTTACACAGGAACAGGAGGAGGCCCATTCAGCCCCCCTCTCGAGCCTGTTACACAGGAACAGGAGGAGGCCCATTCAGCCCCTCTCGAGCCTGTTACACAGGAACAGGAGGAGGCCCATTCAGCCCCCTCTCGAGTCTGTTACACAGGAACAGGAGGAGGCCCATTCAGCCCCTCTCGAGTCTGTTACACAAGAACAGGAGGAGGCCCATTCAGCCCCTCTCGAGCCTGTTACACAGGGACAGGAGGAGGCCCATTCAGCCCCTCTCGAGCCTGTTACACAGGAACAGGAGGAGGTCCATTCAGCCCCCTCTCGAGACTGTTACACAGGGACAGGAGGAGGCCCATTCAGCCCCCTCTCCAGCCTGTTACACAGGAACAGGAGGAGGCCCATTCAGCCCCTCTCGAGCCTGTTACACAGGAACAGGAGGAGACCCATTCAGCCCCTCTCGAGCCTGTTACACAGGAACAGGAGGAGGCCCATTCAGCCCCTCGAGCCTGTTCCATCCAATTTGATCCTGGCTGATCTGTATGACATAGTATTGACAGCACTGTCTCTTAACTCATCGCTCTCTCTGATCATCTGCATTAATCTGACCCTCACTCTCTCAGTCCCTCTCTCTCTGTCTCTCTCTCTCGCTCTCTGTCTCTCTCTCTGTCTCTCTCTCTTTCTCTGTCTCTCTCTCTCTCTCTCTCGCTCTCTGTCTTTCTCTCTCTCCTTTTGCCTCTCTCTCTCTCTCTCGTTCTCAGTCTCTCTCTCTGTCTCTCTCTCTCGCTCTCTGTCTCTCTCTCTCTGCCTCTCTCTCTTTCTGTCTTTCTCTGTCTCTGCCGCTCTCGGTCTATCTATCTGCTTCTCTTTCTGTCTCTCTCTTTCTGTCTGTCTCTCTATCTGTCTCTCTATCTGTCTCTCTCTCTCTGTCTCTCTCTATCTCTCTCTTTCTGTCTGTCTCTTTCTGTCCGTCTCTCTGTCTATCTCTCTCTCTCTGTCTCTCTCTCTATCTGTCTCTCTATCTGTCTCTCTCTCTCTGTCTCTCTCTATCTCTCTCTTTCTGTCCGTCTCTCTGTCTCTCTCCGCCTCTCTGTCTCTCTCTCTCTGTCTCTCGCTCCCTGTCTCTCTGTCTGTCTCTCTCTCTGTCCCTCACTCTGCCTCTCTTTCTTTCTGTCTTTCTCTGTCTCTACCACTTTCTATCTATCTCTCTTTCTCTCTCTTTTTCTCTCTTTCTGTCTCTCTCTCTCTCTTTCTGTCTGTCTGTCTTTCTCTCTTTCTTTCTCTCTGTCTCTGTCTCTCTCTCTTCCTTTCTCTCTGTCTCTCTCTCTGTGTCTTCCATCTCTTTCTTGGTCAGTGTAAATAAATTCATTTGGAATTACGACACAGACATTCACCTTTCACTCTCTATTTCTAAGCCAGTTTCTCCCGTGCACTCCTTCCATGGCTATTATTTTGACAGCTTGGCTGTTACCGTGGGAACAGTGCAGATGAGACCTGAAACAAAGGCGTCTTTCTGTCTCTATGGAGGTCGAAGGTTACAGTATTAACTGGGCAACACAAACCACATTAATTAGATCGAGTAAAACTGTCCCCATCAAACACTCCCAGGACAGGTACAGTACGGGGGTTAGATACAGAGTAAAGCTCCCTCGACACTGTCCCCATCAAACACTCCCAGGACAGGTACAGTACAGGGGTTAGATACAGAGTAAAGCTCCCTCTACACTGTCCCCTATCAAACACTCCCAGGACAGGTACAGTACAGGGGGTTAGATACAGAGTAAAGCTCCCTCTACACTGTCCCCTATCAAATACTCCCAGGACAGGTACAGTACGGGGTTACATGTCCAGAGAGATTTGGGTGTTCAGGTCCATTGTTCCCTGAAGGTGGTAACGCAGGTCAATAGAGTGGTCAAGAAGGCATACGGCATGCTTTCCTTCATCGGACGGGGTATTGAGTACAAGAGTTGGCAGGTCATGTTACAGTTGTATAGGACTTTGGTTCGGCCACATTTGGAATACTGCGTGCAGTTCTGGTCGCCACATTACCAAAAGGATGTGGATGCTTTGGAGAGGGTGCAGAGGAGGTTCACCAGGATGTTGCCTGGTATGGAGGGCGCTAGCTATGAAGAGAGGTTGAGTAGATTAGGATAATTTTCATTAGAAAGACGGAGGTTGAGGGGGGACCTGATTGAGGTGTACAAAATCATGAGAGGTATAGACAGGGTGGGTAGCAAGAAGCTTTTTCCCAGAGTGGGGGATTCAAATACTAGGGGTCACGAGTTCAAAGTGAGAGGGGAATAGTTTAGGGGGGATATGCGTGGAAAATTCTTTACGCAGAGGGTGGTGGGTGCCTGGAACGCGTTGCCAGCGGAGGTGGTAGACGCGGGCACGATAGCGTCTTTTAAGATGTATCGAGACAGATACATGAATGGGCAGGAAGTAAAGAGATGCAGACCCTTAGAAAATAGGCGACAGGTTTAGATAGAGGATCTGGATCGGCGCAGGCTTGGAGGGCCGAAGGGCCTGTTCCTGTGCTGTAATTTTCTTTGTTCTTTGTGTGTCAGAGTGTCTGTGTGTCAGAGTATGTGTCAGTGTGTCTGTGTGTCAGTGTGTGTGTCTGTGTGTCAGAGTGTGTTTCTGTCAGAGTGTGTGTCTGTGTGTCTGTGTGTCTGTGTGTCAGAGTGTGTGTCAGAGTGTGTGTCAGTGTGTGTGTGTCAGAGTGTGTGTGTCTGTGTGTCAGTGTGTCTGTGTGTCAGAGTGTGTGTCTGTGTGTCGGTGTGTGTGTGTGTGTGTGTCAGAGTGTGTGTCAGTGTGTGTGTCAGTGTGTGTGTCAGAGTGTGTGTGTGTGTGTCAGAGTGTGTGTGTCAGAGTGTGTGTGTCAGAGTGTGTGTCTGTGTGTCAGTCTGTGTGTGTGTGTGTCAGAGTGTGTGTGTGTCAGTGTGTGTCAGAGAGTGTGTGTGTGTGTGTCAGAGTGTGTGTGTGTCAGTGTGTGTGTGTGTGTGTCAGAGTGTGTGTGTGTCAGAGTGTGTGAGTGTGTGTCAGAGTGTGTGTGTGTGTCAGAGTGTGTGTGTGTGTCAGTGTGTGTCAGAGTGTGTGTGTGTGTCAGTGTGTCTCAGTGTGTGTGTGTGTCAGAGTGTGTGTGTGTGTGTGTCAGAGTGTGTGTGTGTGTCAGAGTGTGTGTCTGTGTGTCAGTGTGTGTGTGTGTGTCAGTGTGTCTCAGTGTGTGTGTGTGTCAGAGTGTGTGTGTCAGTGTGTCTCAGTGTGTGTGTGTGTCAGAGTGTGTGTGTGTGTGTGTCAGAGTGTGTGTGTGTGTCAGAGTGTGTGTCTGTGTGTCAGTGTGTGTCTGTGTGTCAGTGTGTGTGTGTGTCAGTGTGTATGTGTGTGTGTCAGAGTGTGTGTGTCAGTGTGTATGTGTGTGTGTCTGTGTGTCAGTGTGTGTCAGAGTGTGTGTGTGTCAGAGTGTGTGTCTGTGTGTCAGTGTGTGTGTGTGTCAGAGTGTGTGTCAGAGTGTGTGTCAGAGTGTGTGTCAGTGTGTGTCAGAGTGTGTGTGTCAGTGTGTGTCTGTGTGTCAGTGTGTGTGTGTGTGTGTCAGTGTGTGTCAGAGTGTGTGTGTGTGTCAGAGTGTGTGTGTGTCAGAGTGTGTGTGTCAGTGTGTGTGTGTGTGTGTCAGTGTGTGTGTGTCAGAGTGTGTGAGTGTGTGTCAGAGTGTGTGTGAGTGTCAGAGTGTGTGTGAGTGTCAGAGTGTGTGTGTGTGTCAGTGTGTGTCAGAGTGTGTGTGTGTGTCAGTGTGTCTCAGTGTGTGTGTGTGTCAGAGTGTGTGTGTGTGTCAGTGTGTGTGTGTGTCAGTGTGTGTGTGTGTCAGAGTGTGTGTGTGTGTCAGAGTGTGTCTCAGTGTGTGTCAGTGTGTCAGTGTGTCAGTGTGTGTCTGTGTCTCAGTGTCTCAGTGTGTCAGTGTGTGTGTGTGTCAGAGTGTGTCTCAGCGTGTGTCTGTGTCTCAGTGTGTGTCTGTGTCTCAGTGTGTCAGTGTGTGTGTGTCAGTGGAGGTCCCCCTGCCTCCCCCGCTTTGGTCACTGTGGTTTCTCTCTCCCGCCAGTCGAAGTGGCTGATTTCTCACAGACAGACACCTGCTGAGCGTTGCGGAGTCTGATTGCACTGAGGATGATGGGGCCGAGAGCCAACACTTCTCAATGCAACCGTCTGTACGCAGTTACTTAGCAACACCAGCCCAGCTCTGCGAGGGGAAATGGAGAAACGGAGTTTCTCGAATGGGGAGCCAGCTAGAAAAGAGAAGGCTGAGGGGTGACCTGATTGAGGTCTTTAAAATGATGAAGGGGGTTTCGATCGGGTAGACGTAGAGAAGATGTTTCCACTTGTGTGCGGAGAGACCAGAACTCGGGGCCATCAATATAAGAGAGTCACTAATAAATCCGATGGGGAATTCCGGAGAAACCTCTTTCCCCAGAGAGTGGTGAGAATGTGGAACTCGCTCCCACAGGGAGTGGTTGAGGTGAATAGTATCGATGTATTTAAGGGGGAAGCTGGATAAACACATGAGGGAGAAAGGAATAGAAGGATATGGTGATAGGGTGAGATGGAGAGGGGGGGAGGTGGGAGGAGGCTCGTGTGGAGCAGAAACACCAGCACGGAGAAGATGGGCCGAATGGCCTGTTTGTTTTCTGTAAGTACTGGGTAAGACAAAGAGGAATCGTGTTTGACTACAATTCCACACAGAGGTTACAAGCTCGAGGGGCTGAATGGGGTCTCCCTCTGTTCCTGTGTGATGTAGGAGAGCAGTGTTACGATTAGGACAGAGGGGATCTGGCTGAGGGATCCCTGAATTCTCACTCAGTGTCCGAACTACAGTCAAACAGGATGTTTCTGGAAACTTGACAGAAAATATCTGGGTGGGAAACCTTGGGATTGTGAAGAGTGGAGAGGCTGAGCCAGTCAGTTCTGGCAGATTGTGTACGGACTGGAGGTTAGAACAAGGAAAAGGCATTGATAGCGCTGGGTGTAGAGACACACTGTCAGAGCAAGGGAAAGAGAGAGTGCGAGAGGGAGGGTGACAGGGACAGAGAAAGAGAGAGGGAGACGGAGAACGAGACAGGCAGAGGGAGAGAGTGAGAGGGAGAGTGAAAGACAGAGGCAGAGAGAGAGACAGAGAGAGAGAACAGGGAGAGAGTGAGAGAGAGAGAGGGAGAGAGTGAAAGTGAGAGACAGAGAGACAGTGAGAGGGAGAGAAAGACAGAGAACGACAGCAAGAAAGAGTGAGAAAAATTGAGATAAAAACGGAGACCAGTGAGGGAGAGAGAGAGAGACAGAGACAGAGCCAGAGAGAGCAAGAGAGAGAGAGGGAGAGGGATGCAGAGGCAGGAAGAAAGGGAGAGAGAAAGAGGAGTGAGGACGTCTGGTTTTGGAGCAGGGCTGAGGAGATATGGGGATGATGAAACGACAGGAAAAGGACAGGACCATCAGCATGCACTGCGTCAGAAATCGGGAGAGTAACAAAACCCTGGGCCAGCAGGTGAGAGAAGGGACAGAGGGAAGAGAGAAAGTCAGTGTGTGTGGGACCCGTACCCCAGTGAGAGTCAGTGTGTGTGTGGGACCCGTACCCCAGTGAGAGTCAGTGTGTGTGGGACCCGTACCCCAGTGAGAGTCAGTGTGTGTGGGACCCGTACCCCAGTGAGAGTCAGTGTGTGTGGGACCCGTACCCCAGTGAGAGTCAGTGTGTGTGGAACCCGTACCCCAGTGAGAGTCAGTGTGTGTGGAACCCGTACCCCAGTGAGAGTCCGTGTGTGTGGAACCCGTACCCCAGTGAGAGTCAGTGTGTGTGGGACCCGTACCTCAGTGAGAGTCAGTGTGAGTGGAACCCGTACCCCACTGAGAGTCAGTGTGTGTGGGACCCGTACCCCAGTGAGAGTCCGTGTGTGTGGAACCCGTACCCCAGTGAGAGTCAGTGTGTGTGGGACCCGTACCCCAGTGAGAGTCAGTGTGTGTGGAACCCGTACCCCAGTGAGAGTCAGTGTGTGTGGGACCCGTACCCCAGTGAGAGTCAGTGTGTGTGGGACCCGTACCCCAGTGAGAGTCAGTGTGTGTGGAACCCGTACCCCAGTGAGAGTCCGTGTGTGTGGAACCCGTACCCCAGTGAGAGTCAGTGTGTGTGGGACCCGTACCTCAGTGAGAGTCAGTGTGAGTGGAACCCGTACCCCAGTGAGAGTCAGTGTGTGTGGGACCCGTACCCCAGTGAGAGTCAGTGTGTGTGGACAAGTACCCCAGTGAGAGTCAGTGTGTGTGGGACCCGTACCCCAGTGAGAGTCCGTGTGAGTGGAACCCGTACCCCAGTGAGAGTCAGTGTGTGTGGAACCTGTACCCCAGTGAGAGTCAGTGTGAGTGGAACCCGTACCCCAGTGAGAGTCAGTGTGTGTGGGACCCGTACCCCAGTGAGAGTCAGTGTGAGTGGGACCCGTACCCCAGTGAGAGTCAGTGTGTGTGGGACCCGTACCCCAGTGAGAGTCAGTGTGAGTGGAACCCGTACCCCAGTGAGAGTCAGTGTGTGTGGAACCCGTACCCCAGTGAGAGTCAGTGTGTGTGGGACCCGTACCCCAGTGAGAGTCAGTGTGTGTGGAACCCGTACCCCAGTGAGAGTCAATGTGTGTGGGACCCGTACCCCAGTGAGAGTCAGTGTGAGTGGAACCCGTACCCCAGTGAGAGTCAGTGTGTGTGGGACCCGTACCCCAGTGAGAGTCAGTGTGTGTGGGACCCGTACCCCAGTGAGAGTCAGTGTGTGTGGGACCTGGACCCCAGTAAAACTAAGTGTGTGTGAGACCCAGTGTATATAACAGTAGATAACACTGGGGTACAGCATTGTGGGGACTGGTCTGTCACTGTATAACACTGGGGTACAGTACTGGTGTGTACAGGTCTGTCACTGTATAACATTGTGGAACAGTACTGGTGCGGACAGGTCTGTCACTATATAACACTGGGGTACAATGCTGGTGGGGAATGGTCTGTCACTGTATAACACTGCGGTACAGTACTGGTGGGGACAGGTCTGTCACTGTATAACACTGGGGTACAGTACTGGTGGGGACAGGTCTGTCACTGTATAACACTGGGGTACAGTACTGGTGGAGACAGGTCTGTTACTGTATAACACTGGGATACAGTACTGGTGGGGACAGGTCTGTCACTGTATAACACTGGGATACAGTACTGGTGGGGACAGGTCTGTCACTATATAACAATGGGGTACAATGCTGGTGGGGACTGGTCTGTCACTGTATAACACTGGGGTACAGTACTGGTGGGGACAGGTCTGTCACTGTATAACACTGGGGTGCATTACTGGTGAGGACAGGTCTGTTACTGTATAACACTGGGGTACAGTACTGGTGAGGACAGGTCTGTCACTGTATAACACTAGGATACAGTCCTAATGGGGACAGGTCTGTCACTGTATAACACTGGGGTGCATTACTGGTGAGGACAGGTCTGTTACTGTATAACACTGGGGTACAGTACTGGTGGAGACAGGTCTTTCACTGTATAACACTGTGGTACAGTACTGGTGGGGACAGGTCTGTCACTGTATAACACTGGGGTACAGTACTGGTGGGGACAGGTCTGTCACTGTATAACACTGGGGTACAGTACTGGTGGGGACAGGTCAGTCACTGTATAACACTGTGGTACAGTACTGGTGGGGACAGGTCTGTCACTGTGTAACACTGGGGTTCAGTACTGGTGGGGGCAGGTCTGTCACTGTATAACACTGGGGTACAGTACTGGTGTGTACAGGTCTGTCACTGTATAACACTGGGGTACAGTACTGGTGGGGACAGGTCTGTCACTGTATAACAGTGGGGTTCAGTACTGGTGGGGACAGGTCTGTCACTGTATAACACTGGGGTACAGTACTGGTGGGGACAGGTCTGTCACTGTATAACACTGGGGTACAGTACTGGTGGGAACAGGTCTGTCACTGTATAACACTGGGGTACAGTCCTAATGGGGACAGGTCTGTCACTGTATAACACTGGGGTACAGTACTGGTGGGGACAGGTCTGTCACTGTATAACACTGGGGTACAGTACTGGTGGGGACAGGTCTGTCACTGTATAACACTGGAGTACGGTACTGGTGGGTACTGGTCTGTCACTGTATAACACTGGGGTACAGTACTGGTGGGGACAGGTCTGTCACTGTATAACACTGGGGTACAGTACTGGTGGAGACAGGTCTGTCACTATAACATTGGGTACAGTACTGGTGGGGACAGGTCTGTCACTGTATAACACTGGGATACAGTACTGGTGGGGACAGGTCTGTCACTGTATAACACCGGGGTACAGTACTGGTGGGGACAGGTCTGTCACTGTATAACACGGGTACAGTACTGGTGGGGACAGGTCTGTCACTGTATAACACTGTGGTACAGTACTGGTGTGTACAGGTCTGTCACTGTATAACACTGGGGTACAGTACTGGTGGGGACAGGTCTGTCACTGTATAACACTGTGGAACAGTACTGGTGGGGACAGGTCTGTCACTGTATAACACTGGGGTACAGTACTGGTGAGGACAGGTCTGTCACTGTATAACACTGTGGTACAGTACTGGTGGGGACAGGTCTGTCACTGTATAACACTGGAGTACATTACTGGTGGGGACAGGTCTGTCACTGTATAACACTGGAGTACATTACTGGTGGGGACAGGTCTGTCACTGTATAACACTGGGGTACAGTACTGGTGGGGACAGGTCTGTCACTGTATAACACTGGGATACAGTACTGGTGGGGACAGGTCTGTCACTGTATAACACTGTGGAACAGTACTGGTGGGGACAGGTCTGTCACTGTATAACACTGGGGTACAGTACTGGTGGGGACAGGTCTGTCACTGTATAACACTGGGGTACAGTACTGGTGGGGACAGGTCTGTCACTGTATAACACTGGGGTACAGTACTGGTGGGGACAGGTCTGTCACTGTATAACACTGTGGTACAGTACTGGTGGGGATAGGTCTGTCACTGTATAACACTGGAGTACATTACTGGTGGGGACAGGTCTGTCACTGTATAACACTGGAGTACATTACTGGTGGGGACATGTCTGTCACTGTATAACACTGGGGTACAGTACTGGTGGGGACAGGTCTGTCACTGGATAACACTGGGGTACAGTACTGGTGGAGACAGGTCTTTCACTGTATAACACTGTGGTACAGTACTGGTGGGGACAGGTCTGTCACTGTATAACACTGGGGTACAGTACTGGTGGAGACAGGTCTTTCACTGTATAACACTGGGGTACAGTACTGGTGGGGACAGGTCTGTCACTGTATAACACTGGGGTACAGTACTGGTGGGGACAGGTCTGTCACTGTATAACACTGGGGTACAGTACTGGTGGGGACAGGTCAGTCACTGTATAACACTGTGGTACAGTACTGGTGGGGACAGGTCTGTCACTGTGTAACACTGGGGTTCAGTACTGGTGGGGGCAGGTCTGTCACTGTATAACACTGGGGTACAGTACTGGTGTGTACAGGTCTGTCACTGTATAACACTGGGGTACAGTACTGGTGGGGACAGGTCTGTCACTGTATAACAGTGGGGTTCAGTACTGGTGGGGACAGGTCTGTCACTGTATAACACTGGGGTACAGTACTGGTGGGGACAGGTCTGTCACTGTATAACACTGGGGTACAGTACTGGTGGGAACAGGTCTGTCACTGTATAACACTGGGGTACAGTCCTAATGGGGACAGGTCTGTCACTGTATAACACTGGGGTACAGTACTGGTGGGGACAGGTCTGTCACTGTATAACACTGGGGTACAGTACTGGTGGGGACAGGTCTGTCACTGTATAACACTGGAGTACGGTACTGGTGGGTACTGGTCTGTCACTGTATAACACTGGGGTACAGTACTGGTGGGGACAGGTCTGTCACTGTATAACACTGGGGTACAGTACTGGTGGAGACAGGTCTGTCACTATAACATTGGGTACAGTACTGGTGGGGACAGGTCTGTCACTGTATAACACGGGTACAGTACTGGTGGGGACAGGTCTGTCACTGTATAACACTGTGGTACAGTACTGGTGTGTACAGGTCTGTCACTGTATAACACTGGGGTACAGTACTGGTGGGGACAGGTCTGTCACTGTATAACACTGTGGAACAGTACTGGTGGGGACAGGTCTGTCACTGTATAACACTGGGGTACAGTACTGGTGAGGACAGGTCTGTCACTGTATAACACTGTGGTACAGTACTGGTGGGGACAGGTCTGTCACTGTATAACACTGGAGTACATTACTGGTGGGGACAGGTCTGTCACTGTATAACACTGGAGTACATTACTGGTGGGGACAGGTCTGTCACTGTATAACACTGGGGTACAGTACTGGTGGGGACAGGTCTGTCACTGTATAACACTGGGATACAGTACTGGTGGGGACAGGTCTGTCACTGTATAACACTGTGGAACAGTACAGGTGGGGACAGGTCTGTCACTGTATAACACTGGGGTACAGTACTGGTGGGGACAGGTCTGTCACTGTATAACACTGGGGTACAGTACTGGTGGGGACAGGTCTGTCACTGTATAACACTGGGGTACAGTACTGGTGGGGACAGGTCTGTCACTGTATAACACTGGGGTACAGTACTGGTGGGGACAGGTCTGTCACTGTATAACACTGTGGTACAGTACTGGTGGGGACAGGTCTGTCACTGTATAACACTGGAGTACATTACTGGTGGGGACAGGTCTGTCACTGTATAACACTGGAGTACATTACTGGTGGGGACATGTCTGTCACTGTATAACACTGGGGTACAGTACTGGTGGGGACAGGTCTGTCACTGTATAACACTGGGATACAGTACTGGTGGGGACAGGTCTGTCACTGTATAACACTGTGGAACAGTACTGGTGGGGACAGGTCTGTCACTGTATAACACTGGGGTACAGTACTGGTGGGGACAGGTCTGTCACTGTATAACACTGGGGTACAGTACTGGTGGGGACAGGTCTGTCACTGTATAACACTGGGGTACATTACTGGTGAGGACAGGTCTGTCACTGTCTAACACTGGGGTACATTACTGGTGAGGACAGGTCTGTCACTGTATAACACTGGGATACAGTACTGGTGAGGACAGGTCTGTCACTGTATAACACTGGGGTATAGTACTGGTGGAGACAGGTCTGTCACTGTATAACACTGGGGTACAGTATGGTGGAGACAGGTCTGTCACTGTATAACACTGGGGTACAGTACTGGTGGGGACAGGTCTGTCACTGTATAACACTGGGGTACAGTACTGGTGGGGACAGGTCTGTCACTGTATAACACTGGGGTACAGTACTGGTGGGTACTGGTCTGTCACTGTATAACACTGGGGTACAGTACTGGTGGGGACAGGTCTGTCACTGTATAACTCTGGGTACAGTACTGGTGGGGACAGGTCTGTCACTGTATAACTCTGGGTACAGTACTGGTGGGGACAGGTCTGTCACTGTATAACACTGGGGTACAGTACTGGTGGGTACAGGTCTGTCTCTGTATAACACTGGGGTACAGTACTGGTGGGGACAGGTCTGTCACTGTATAACTCTGGGTACAGTACTGGTGGGGACAGGTCTGTCACTGTATAACACTGGGGTACAGTACTGGTGGGTACTGGTCTGTCACTGTATAACACTGGGGTACAGTACTGGTGGGGACAGGTCTGTCACTGTATAACTCTGGGTACAGTACTGGTGGGGACAGGTCTGTCACTGTGTAACACTGGGGTTCAGTACTGGTGGGGGCAGGTCTGTCACTGTATAACACTGGGGTACAGTACTGGTGTGTACAGGTCTGTCACTGTATAACACTGGGGTACAGTACTGGTGGGGACAGGTCTGTCACTGTATAACAGTGGGGTTCAGTACTGGTGGGGACAGGTCTGTCACTGTATAACACTGGGGTACAGTACTGGTGGGGACAGGTCTGTCACTGTATAACACTGGGGTACAGTACTGGTGGGAACAGGTCTGTCACTGTATAACACTGGGGTACAGTCCTAATGGGGACAGGTCTGTCACTGTATAACACTGGGGTACAGTACTGGTGGGGACAGGTCTGTCACTGTATAACACTGGGGTACAGTACTGGTGGGGACAGGTCTGTCACTGTATAACACTGGAGTACGGTACTGGTGGGTACTGGTCTGTCACTGTATAACACTGGGGTACAGTACTGGTGGGGACAGGTCTGTCACTGTATAACACTGGGGTACAGTACTGGTGGAGACAGGTCTGTCACTATAACATTGGGTACAGTACTGGTGGGGACAGGTCTGTCACTGTATAACACTGGGATACAGTACTGGTGGGGACAGGTCTGTCACTGTATAACACCGGGGTACAGTACTGGTGGGGACAGGTCTGTCACTGTATAACACGGGTACAGTACTGGTGGGGACAGGTCTGTCACTGTATAACACTGTGGTACAGTACTGGTGTGTACAGGTCTGTCACTGTATAACACTGGGGTACAGTACTGGTGGGGACAGGTCTGTCACTGTATAACACTGTGGAACAGTACTGGTGGGGACAGGTCTGTCACTGTATAACACTGGGGTACAGTACTGGTGAGGACAGGTCTGTCACTGTATAACACTGTGGTACAGTACTGGTGGGGACAGGTCTGTCACTGTATAACACTGGAGTACATTACTGGTGGGGACAGGTCTGTCACTGTATAACACTGGAGTACATTACTGGTGGGGACAGGTCTGTCACTGTATAACACTGGGGTACAGTACTGGTGGGGACAGGTCTGTCACTGTATAACACTGGGATACAGTACTGGTGGGGACAGGTCTGTCACTGTATAACACTGTGGAACAGTACTGGTGGGGACAGGTCTGTCACTGTATAACACTGGGGTACAGTACTGGTGGGGACAGGTCTGTCACTGTATAACACTGGGGTACAGTACTGGTGGGGACAGGTCTGTCACTGTATAACACTGGGGTACAGTACTGGTGGGGACAGGTCTGTCACTGTATAACACTGGGGTACAGTACTGGTGGGGACAGGTCTGTCACTGTATAACACTGTGGTACAGTACTGGTGGGGACAGGTCTGTCACTGTATAACACTGGAGTACATTACTGGTGGGGACAGGTCTGTCACTGTATAACACTGGAGTACATTACTGGTGGGGACAGGTCTGTCACTGTATAACACTGGGGTACAGTACTGGTGGGGACAGGTCTGTCACTGTATAACACTGGGATACAGTACTGGTGGGGACAGGTCTGTCACTGTATAACACTGTGGAACAGTACTGGTGGGGACAGGTCTGTCACTGTATAACACTGGGGTACAGTACTGGTGGGGACAGGTCTGTCACTGTATAACACTGGGGTACAGTACTGGTGGGGACATGTCTGTCACTGTATAACACTGGGGTACATTACTGGTGAGGACAGGTCTGTCACTGTCTAACACTGGGGTACATTACTGGTGAGGACAGGTCTGTCACTGTATAACACTGGGATACAGTACTGGTGAGGACAGGTCTGTCACTGTATAACACTGGGGTATAGTACTGGTGGAGACAGGTCTGTCACTGTATAACACTGGGGTACAGTATGGTGGAGACAGGTCTGTCACTGTATAACACTGGGGTACAGTACTGGTGGGGACAGGTCTGTCACTGTATAACTCTGGGTACAGTACTGGTGGGGACAGGTCTGTCACTGTATAACTCTGGGTACAGTACTGGTGGGGACAGGTCTGTCACTGTATAACACTGGGGTACAGTACTGGTGGGTACAGGTCTGTCTCTGTATAACACTGGGGTACAGTACTGGTGGGGACAGGTCTGTCACTGTATAACTCTGGGTACAGTACTGGTGGGGACAGGTCTGTCACTGTATAACACTGGGGTACAGTACTGGTGGGGACAGGTCTGTCACTGTATAACACTGGGATACAGTACTGGTGGGGACAGGTCTGTCACTGTATAACACTGTGGAACAGTACTGGTGGGGACAGGTCTGTCACTGTATAACACTGGGGTACAGTACTGGTGGGGACAGGTCTGTCACTGTATAACACTGGGGTACAGTACTGGTGGGGACAGGTCTGTCACTGTATAACACTGGGGTACAGTACTGGTGGGGACAGGTCTGTCACTGTATAACACTGTGGTACAGTACTGGTGGGGACAGGTCTGTCACTGTATAACACTGGAGTACATTACTGGTGGGGACAGGTCTGTCACTGTATAACACTGGAGTACATTACTGGTGGGGACATGTCTGTCACTGTATAACACTGGGGTACAGTACTGGTGGGGACAGGTCTGTCACTGGATAACACTGGGGTACAGTACTGGTGGAGACAGGTCTTTCACTGTATAACACTGTGGTACAGTACTGGTGGGGACAGGTCTGTCACTGTATAACACTGGGGTACAGTACTGGTGGAGACAGGTCTTTCACTGTATAACACTGGGGTACAGTACTGGTGGGGACAGGTCTGTCACTGTATAACACTGGGGTACAGTACTGGTGGGGACAGGTCTGTCACTGTATAACACTGGGGTACAGTACTGGTGGGGACAGGTCAGTCACTGTATAACACTGTGGTACAGTACTGGTGGGGACAGGTCTGTCACTGTGTAACACTGGGGTTCAGTACTGGTGGGGGCAGGTCTGTCACTGTATAACACTGGGGTACAGTACTGGTGTGTACAGGTCTGTCACTGTATAACACTGGGGTACAGTACTGGTGGGGACAGGTCTGTCACTGTATAACAGTGGGGTTCAGTACTGGTGGGGACAGGTCTGTCACTGTATAACACTGGGGTACAGTACTGGTGGGGACAGGTCTGTCACTGTATAACACTGGGGTACAGTACTGGTGGGAACAGGTCTGTCACTGTATAACACTGGGGTACAGTCCTAATGGGGACAGGTCTGTCACTGTATAACACTGGGGTACAGTACTGGTGGGGACAGGTCTGTCACTGTATAACACTGGGGTACAGTACTGGTGGGGACAGGTCTGTCACTGTATAACACTGGAGTACGGTACTGGTGGGTACTGGTCTGTCACTGTATAACACTGGGGTACAGTACTGGTGGGGACAGGTCTGTCACTGTATAACACTGGGGTACAGTACTGGTGGAGACAGGTCTGTCACTATAACATTGGGTACAGTACTGGTGGGGACAGGTCTGTCACTGTATAACACTGGGATACAGTACTGGTGGGGACAGGTCTGTCACTGTATAACACCGGGGTACAGTACTGGTGGGGACAGGTCTGTCACTGTATAACACGGGTACAGTACTGGTGGGGACAGGTCTGTCACTGTATAACACTGTGGTACAGTACTGGTGTGTACAGGTCTGTCACTGTATAACACTGGGGTACAGTACTGGTGGGGACAGGTCTGTCACTGTATAACACTGTGGAACAGTACTGGTGGGGACAGGTCTGTCACTGTATAACACTGGGGTACAGTACTGGTGAGGACAGGTCTGTCACTGTATAACACTGTGGTACAGTACTGGTGGGGACAGGTCTGTCACTGTATAACACTGGAGTACATTACTGGTGGGGACAGGTCTGTCACTGTATAACACTGGAGTACATTACTGGTGGGGACAGGTCTGTCACTGTATAACACTGGGGTACAGTACTGGTGGGGACAGGTCTGTCACTGTATAACACTGGGATACAGTACTGGTGGGGACAGGTCTGTCACTGTATAACACTGTGGAACAGTACTGGTGGGGACAGGTCTGTCACTGTATAACACTGGGGTACAGTACTGGTGGGGACAGGTCTGTCACTGTATAACACTGGGGTACAGTACTGGTGGGGACAGGTCTGTCACTGTATAACACTGGGGTACAGTACTGGTGGGGACAGGTCTGTCACTGTATAACACTGGGGTACAGTACTGGTGGGGACAGGTCTGTCACTGTATAACACTGTGGTACAGTACTGGTGGGGACAGGTCTGTCACTGTATAACACTGGAGTACATTACTGGTGGGGACAGGTCTGTCACTGTATAACACTGGAGTACATTACTGGTGGGGACATGTCTGTCACTGTATAACACTGGGGTACAGTACTGGTGGGGACAGGTCTGTCACTGTATAACACTGGGATACAGTACTGGTGGGGACAGGTCTGTCACTGTATAACACTGTGGAACAGTACTGGTGGGGACAGGTCTGTCACTGTATAACACTGGGGTACAGTACTGGTGGGGACAGGTCTGTCACTGTATAACACTGGGGTACAGTACTGGTGGGGACAGGTCTGTCACTGTATAACACTGGGGTACATTACTGGTGAGGACAGGTCTGTCACTGTCTAACACTGGGGTACATTACTGGTGAGGACAGGTCTGTCACTGTATAACACTGGGATACAGTACTGGTGAGGACAGGTCTGTCACTGTATAACACTGGGGTATAGTACTGGTGGAGACAGGTCTGTCACTGTATAACACTGGGGTACAGTATGGTGGAGACAGGTCTGTCACTGTATAACACTGGGGTACAGTACTGGTGGGGACAGGTCTGTCACTGTATAACACTGGGGTACAGTACTGGTGGGGACAGGTCTGTCACTGTATAACACTGGGGTACAGTACTGGTGGGTACTGGTCTGTCACTGTATAACACTGGGGTACAGTACTGGTGGGGACAGGTCTGTCACTGTATAACTCTGGGTACAGTACTGGTGGGGACAGGTCTGTCACTGTATAACTCTGGGTACAGTACTGGTGGGGACAGGTCTGTCACTGTATAACACTGGGGTACAGTACTGGTGGGTACAGGTCTGTCTCTGTATAACACTGGGGTACAGTACTGGTGGGGACAGGTCTGTCACTGTATAACTCTGGGTACAGTACTGGTGGGGACAGGTCTGTCACTGTATAACACTGGGGTACAGTACTGGTGGGTACTGGTCTGTCACTGTATAACACTGGGGTACAGTACTGGTGGGGACAGGTCTGTCACTGTATAACTCTGGGTACAGTACTGGTGGGGACAGGTCTGTCACTGTGTAACACTGGGGTTCAGGACTGGTGGGGGCAGGTCTGTCACTGTATAACACTGGGGTACAGTACTGGTGTGTACAGGTCTGTCACTGTATAACACTGGGGTACAGTACTGGTGGGGACAGGTCTGTCACTGTATAACAGTGGGGTTCAGTACTGGTGGGGACAGGTCTGTCACTGTATAACACTGGGGTACAGTACTGGTGGGGACAGGTCTGTCACTGTATAACACTGGGGTACAGTACTGGTGGGAACTGGTCTGTCACTGTATAACACTGGGGTACAGTCCTAATGGGGACAGGTCTGTCACTGTATAACACTGGGGTACAGTACTGGTGGGGACAGGTCTGTCACTGTATAACACTGGGGTACAGTACTGGTGGGGACAGGTCTGTCACTGTATAACACTGGAGTACGGTACTGGTGGGTACTGGTCTGTCACTGTATAACACTGGGGTACAGTACTGGTGGGGACAGGTCTGTCACTGTATAACACTGGGGTACAGTACTGGTGGAGACAGGTCTGTCACTATAACATTGGGTACAGTACTGGTGGGGACAGGTCTGTCACTGTATAACACTGGGATACAGTACTGGTGGGGACAGGTCTGTCACTGTATAACACCGGGGTACAGTACTGGTGGGGACAGGTCTGTCACTGTATAACACGGGTACAGTACTGGTGGGGACAGGTCTGTCACTGTATAACACTGTGGTACAGTACTGGTGTGTACAGGTCTGTCACTGTATAACACTGGGGTACAGTACTGGTGGGGACAGGTCTGTCACTGTATAACACTGTGGAACAGTACTGGTGGGGACAGGTCTGTCACTGTATAACACTGGGGTACAGTACTGGTGAGGACAGGTCTGTCACTGTATAACACTGTGGTACAGTACTGGTGGGGACAGGTCTGTCACTGTATAACACTGGAGTACATTACTGGTGGGGACAGGTCTGTCACTGTATAACACTGGAGTACATTACTGGTGGGGACAGGTCTGTCACTGTATAACACTGGGGTACAGTACTGGTGGGGACAGGTCTGTCACTGTATAACACTGGGATACAGTACTGGTGGGGACAGGTCTGTCACTGTATAACACTGTGGAACAGTACTGGTGGGGACAGGTCTGTCACTGTATAACACTGGGGTACAGTACTGGTGGGGACAGGTCTGTCACTGTATAACACTGGGGTACAGTACTGGTGGGGACAGGTCTGTCACTGTATAACACTGGGGTACAGTACTGGTGGGGACAGGTCTGTCACTGTATAACACTGGGGTACAGTACTGGTGGGGACAGGTCTGTCACTGTATAACACTGTGGTACAGTACTGGTGGGGACAGGTCTGTCACTGTATAACACTGGAGTACATTACTGGTGGGGACAGGTCTGTCACTGTATAACACTGGAGTACATTACTGGTGGGGACAGGTCTGTCACTGTATAACACTGGGGTACAGTACTGGTGGGGACAGGTCTGTCACTGTATAACACTGGGATACAGTACTGGTGGGGACAGGTCTGTCACTGTATAACACTGTGGAACAGTACTGGTGGGGACAGGTCTGTCACTGTATAACACTGGGGTACAGTACTGGTGGGGACAGGTCTGTCACTGTATAACACTGGGGTACAGTACTGGTGGGGACATGTCTGTCACTGTATAACACTGGGGTACATTACTGGTGAGGACAGGTCTGTCACTGTCTAACACTGGGGTACATTACTGGTGAGGACAGGTCTGTCACTGTATAACACTGGGATACAGTACTGGTGAGGACAGGTCTGTCACTGTATAACACTGGGGTATAGTACTGGTGGAGACAGGTCTGTCACTGTATAACACTGGGGTACAGTATGGTGGAGACAGGTCTGTCACTGTATAACACTGGGGTACAGTACTGGTGGGGACAGGTCTGTCACTGTATAACACTGGGGTACAGTACTGGTGGGGACAGGTCTGTCACTGTATAACACTGGGGTACAGTACTGGTGGGTACTGGTCTGTCACTGTATAACACTGGGGTACAGTACTGGTGGGGACAGGTCTGTCACTGTATAACTCTGGGTACAGTACTGGTGGGGACAGGTCTGTCACTGTATAACTCTGGGTACAGTACTGGTGGGGACAGGTCTGTCACTGTATAACACTGGGGTACAGTACTGGTGGGGACAGGTCTGTCACTGTATAACACTGGGGTACAGTACTGGTGGGGACAGGTCTGTCACTGTATAACACTGGGGTACAGTACTGGTGGGTACTGGTCTGTCACTGTATAACACTGGGGTACAGTACTGGTGGGGACAGGTCTGTCACTGTATAACTCTGGGTACAGTACTGGTGGGGACAGGTCTGTCACTGTATAACTCTGGGTACAGTACTGGTGGGGACAGGTCTGTCACTGTATAACACTGGGGTACAGTACTGGTGGGTACAGGTCTGTCTCTGTATAACACTGGGGTACAGTACTGGTGGGGACAGGTCTGTCACTGTATAACTCTGGGTACAGTACTGGTGGGGACAGGTCTGTCACTGTATAACACTGGGGTACAGTACTGGTGGGTACTGGTCTGTCACTGTATAACACTGGGGTACAGTACTGGTGGGGACAGGTCTGTCACTGTATAACTCTGGGTACAGTACTGGTGGGGACAGGTCTGTCACTGTGTAACACTGGGGTTCAGTACTGGTGGGGGCAGGTCTGTCACTGTATAACACTGGGGTACAGTACTGGTGTGTACAGGTCTGTCACTGTATAACACTGGGGTACAGTACTGGTGGGGACAGGTCTGTCACTGTATAACAGTGGGGTTCAGTACTGGTGGGGACAGGTCTGTCACTGTATAACACTGGGGTACAGTACTGGTGGGGACAGGTCTGTCACTGTATAACACTGGGGTACAGTACTGGTGGGAACAGGTCTGTCACTGTATAACACTGGGGTACAGTCCTAATGGGGACAGGTCTGTCACTGTATAACACTGGGGTACAGTACTGGTGGGGACAGGTCTGTCACTGTATAACACTGGGGTACAGTACTGGTGGGGACAGGTCTGTCACTGTATAACACTGGAGTACGGTACTGGTGGGTACTGGTCTGTCACTGTATAACACTGGGGTACAGTACTGGTGGGGACAGGTCTGTCACTGTATAACACTGGGGTACAGTACTGGTGGAGACAGGTCTGTCACTATAACATTGGGTACAGTACTGGTGGGGACAGGTCTGTCACTGTATAACACTGGGATACAGTACTGGTGGGGACAGGTCTGTCACTGTATAACACCGGGGTACAGTACTGGTGGGGACAGGTCTGTCACTGTATAACACGGGTACAGTACTGGTGGGGACAGGTCTGTCACTGTATAACACTGTGGTACAGTACTGGTGTGTACAGGTCTGTCACTGTATAACACTGGGGTACAGTACTGGTGGGGACAGGTCTGTCACTGTATAACACTGTGGAACAGTACTGGTGGGGACAGGTCTGTCACTGTATAACACTGGGGTACAGTACTGGTGAGGACAGGTCTGTCACTGTATAACACTGTGGTACAGTACTGGTGGGGACAGGTCTGTCACTGTATAACACTGGAGTACATTACTGGTGGGGACAGGTCTGTCACTGTATAACACTGGAGTACATTACTGGTGGGGACAGGTCTGTCACTGTATAACACTGGGGTACAGTACTGGTGGGGACAGGTCTGTCACTGTATAACACTGGGATACAGTACTGGTGGGGACAGGTCTGTCACTGTATAACACTGTGGAACAGTACTGGTGGGGACAGGTCTGTCACTGTATAACACTGGGGTACAGTACTGGTGGGGACAGGTCTGTCACTGTATAACACTGGGGTACAGTACTGGTGGGGACAGGTCTGTCACTGTATAACACTGGGGTACAGTACTGGTGGGGACAGGTCTGTCACTGTATAACACTGGGGTACAGTACTGGTGGGGACAGGTCTGTCACTGTATAACACTGTGGTACAGTACTGGTGGGGACAGGTCTGTCACTGTATAACACTGGAGTACATTACTGGTGGGGACAGGTCTGTCACTGTATAACACTGGAGTACATTACTGGTGGGGACAGGTCTGTCACTGTATAACACTGGGGTACAGTACTGGTGGGGACAGGTCTGTCACTGTATAACACTGGGATACAGTACTGGTGGGGACAGGTCTGTCACTGTATAACACTGTGGAACAGTACTGGTGGGGACAGGTCTGTCACTGTATAACACTGGGGTACAGTACTGGTGGGGACAGGTCTGTCACTGTATAACACTGGGGTACAGTACTGGTGGGGACATGTCTGTCACTGTATAACACTGGGGTACATTACTGGTGAGGACAGGTCTGTCACTGTCTAACACTGGGGTACATTACTGGTGAGGACAGGTCTGTCACTGTATAACACTGGGATACAGTACTGGTGAGGACAGGTCTGTCACTGTATAACACTGGGGTATAGTACTGGTGGAGACAGGTCTGTCACTGTATAACACTGGGGTACAGTATGGTGGAGACAGGTCTGTCACTGTATAACACTGGGGTACAGTACTGGTGGGGACAGGTCTGTCACTGTATAACACTGGGGTACAGTACTGGTGGGGACAGGTCTGTCACTGTATAACACTGGGGTACAGTACTGGTGGGTACTGGTCTGTCACTGTATAACACTGGGGTACAGTACTGGTGGGGACAGGTCTGTCACTGTATAACTCTGGGTACAGTACTGGTGGGGACAGGTCTGTCACTGTATAACTCTGGGTACAGTACTGGTGGGGACAGGTCTGTCACTGTATAACACTGGGGTACAGTACTGGTGGGTACAGGTCTGTCTCTGTATAACACTGGGGTACAGTACTGGTGGGGACAGGTCTGTCACTGTATAACTCTGGGTACAGTACTGGTGGGGACAGGTCTGTCACTGTATAACACTGGGGTACAGTACTGGTGGGTACTGGTCTGTCACTGTATAACACTGGGGTACAGTACTGGTGGGGACAGGTCTGTCACTGTATAACTCTGGGTACAGTACTGGTGGGGACAGGTCTGTCACTGTATAACACTGGGGTACAGTACTGGTGGAGACAGGTCTGTCACTGTATAACACTGGGGTACAGTACTGGTGGGTACTGGTCTGTCACTGTATAACACTGGGGTACAGTACTGGTGGGGACAGGTCTGTCACTGTATAACTCTGGGTACAGTACTGGTGGGGACAGGTCTGTCACTGTATAACACTGGGGTACATTACTGGTGAGGACAGGTCTGTCACTGTATAACACTGGGGTACATTTGGGTCATAGAGTCGTACAGCATAGAAACAGGCCCTTCGGCCCACCGCGTCCATGCTGACCATAATGCTTATCTATACTAATCCCACCTGCCTGCATTAATTCCATATCCCTCTATGCCTTGCTCATTCAAGTACCTGTCCAGATGCCTCTTAAATGTTGTTACTGTTCCTGCCTCCACCACCTCCTCAGGCAGCTCATTCCAGATACCCACTATTCTTTGTGTGGAAAAGTTACTCCTTTGATCCCCTTTAAAGCACCTCCCTCTCACCTTAAATCTATGCCCTCTAGTTTTAGTCACCCCTACCATGGGAAACAGTCTCTGGCTATCTACCCTATCTATGCCTCTCATAATTTTATATACCTCTATCACGTCCCCTCTCAGCCTCCTTCACTCCAGGGAAAACAGACCCAGCCTATCCAATCTCTCTTTATAACTCAAGCCCTCCAAACCAGGCAACATCCTTGTGAACTTTTCTGCACCCTCTCTAGCTTAATCACATCTTTCCTGTAGTGCGGCGACCAGAACTGCACACAGTACTCCAAATGCGACCTAACCAACGTTATGTACAACTGTAACAAGACGTCCCAACTCCTGTACTCAATGCCTCGGCCGATGAAGGCAAGCATGCCATACACCTTCTTCACCACCCTGTCTACCTGTGTTGCCACTTTCAGGGAACTATGTACTTGCACCCCAAGGTCTCTCTGCTCAACAACACTCCCCAGGGCCCTGCCATTCACTGTATATGTCCTGCCCTGGTTTAACTTCCCAAAATGCATCGCTTCGCACTTGTCTGCGTTAAATTCCATTTGCCAATCCCTTGCCCACTTTCCCAGTTGATCTATATCCTGTTGTAACCTTAGACAACCTTCTTCACTGTCCACAATACCACCAATTTTGGTGTCATCTGCAAACCTACTAATCATGTCCCCTACATTCACATCCAAGTCATTAATATGTATGACAAACAACAGAGGGCCCAGCACTGATCCCTGCGGCACACCACTGGTCACTGGCCTCCAATCTGAAAAACAACCCTCCACTACCACCCTCTGCCTCCTATCACCAAGCCAATTTTGTATCGAATTTGCTAGCTGACCCTGGATCCCATGTGTTCGAACCTTCTGGACCAGCCTACCATGCGGGACCTTGTCAAAGGCCTTGCTAAAGTCCATGTAGACAACGTCCATCACCCTGCCCTCGTCAATCCTCTTGGTCACCTCCTCGAAAAACTCAATCAAATTCGTGAGACATGATTTCCCACGCACAAAGCCATGCTGACTATCCCTAATCAGACCTTGCCTTTCCAAATGCATATAAATCCTGTCTCTCAGAATCCCTTCCAATAAACTTTCCCACCACTGATGTAAGGCTCACCGGCCTGTAGTTCCCTGGCTTATCCCTGCTGCCCTTCTTAAATAAAGGCACAGCATTAGTTATCCTCCAGTCTTCCGGTACCTCACCCGTGGCTAACGATGATACAAAAATCTCTGCCAGGGCCCCAGCAATCTCCTCCCTTGCTTCCCATAGCATCCTGGGATACACCTGGTCAGGCCCTGGGGATTTATCCACCTTAATGTGCTCCAAAACCTCCAACACCTCCTCCTTTGTAATGTTGATATGCTCCAGGATATTGGTGTTTCCTCCCTTGAACTCACTAGCTTCCTTGACCTTCTCCACGGTAAATACGGACGAGAAGTATTCATTTAAGATCTCGCCCATTTCCCGTGGCTCCACACATAGATTACCACACTGATCCTTAAGGGGACCTACTCTCTCCCTAGCTACCCTTTTACTCTTAATATACTGATAGAATCTTTTAGGATTCTTCTTTATCTTATCTGCCTTTTCACCCTCCTAATTTCCTTTTTAACTGTAGTCCTACATCCCTTACACTCCTCGAGGGACTCGCTCGATCCCAGCTGCCGATACCTGACATATGCCTCCTTCTTTGTCCTGACCAGACCCTCAATATCCCTCATCAACCAAGGTTCCTTAAACTTTCCAGCCTTGCCCTTCAATCTAACAGGAAATTAGCCTTCCCCCAATTTAGGACTTCAATCTGAAGACCAGTCCTATCCTTTTCCAGAACTATCTTGAAGCTAATAGAGTTATGGTCACTGGTCCCAAAGTGCTCCCCCACTGACACATCAACCACCTGCCCAGCCTCATTTCCTAAGAGGATGTCGAGTGTGGCCCCTTCTCTAGTCAGGCCATCCACATACTGCTTCAGAAAACTATCCTGGACACACTTAACAAATTCTTCCCCATCTGATCTCTTAGCACTAAGGCAGTCCCAGTCAATATAGAGATAAGCCAGGGAACTACAGACCAGTGAGTCTCACGTCAGTGGTAGGGAAAGTATTGGAGAAAATTCTGAAGGAGAGAATCTATCTCCTCTTGGAGAGGCAATATTTGATTCGGAATAGTCAGCATGGCTTTGTCAGAGGGAGGTCATGCCTAACAAATTTGAACTAATTTTTTGAGCATGTGACCAGGTGTGTAGATGAGGGTAGTGCAGTTGATGTAGTTTACATGGATTTCAGCAAAGCCTTTGACAAGGTCCCACATGGGAGACTTATCAAGAAAGCAAATGCACATGGGATACAGGGTAACTTGATAAGGTGGATTCAAAATTGGCTTAGCTGTAGGAGACAGAGAGTGACGACAGACGGCTGTTTAAGTGACTGGAAGCCTGTGTCCAGTGGTGTACCACAGGGATCTGTGCTGGGTCTCCTATTGTTTGTCATTTATATAAACGACATAGATGACTATGTGGGGGGTAGGATCAGTAAGTTCGCGGATGACACAAAGATTGGCCGAGTGGTTAACAGTGAGGTGGAGTGTCTTGGGCTACAGGAAGATATAGACGGGATGGTCAAATGGGCAGAAAAGTGGCAGATGGAATTTGATGTTGAAAAGTGTGAGGTGATACACTTTGGAAGGAGTAATGTGACACGGAAGTATTCAATGGCCTGACACTGGGAAGTTCCGAGGAACAAAGGGACCTTGGTGTGTTTGTCCATAGATCTCTGAAGGCAGAAGGGCAGGTTAATAGGGTGGTGAAAAAGGCATATGGGACACTTGCCTTTATCAATCGAGGCATCGATTACAAAAGCAGGGAGGTCATGTTGGAGTTGTACAGAACTTTGGTAAGGCCACAGCTGGAGTACTGTGTGCAATTCTGGTCACCACATTATAGGAAGAATGTGATTGCATTGGAGGGGGTGCAGAGGCGATTCACCAGGATGGTGCCTGGGATGGAACATTTAAGCTATGAAGAGAGGTTGGATAGGCTTGGGTTGTTTTCACTGGAGCAGAGAAGACTGAGGGGTGACCTGATCGAGGTGTACAAGATTATGAGGGGCATGGACAGGGTGGAAAGGGAGCAGCTGTTCCCCTTAGTTGAAGGGTCAGTTACGAGGGGACACAAGTTTAAGGTGAGGGGCGGGAGGTTTAAGGGGGATTTGAGGAAGAACTTTTTTCCCCAGAGGGTGGTGACGGTCTGGAATGCCCTGCCTGGGAGGGTGGGAGAGGCAGGTTGCCTCACATCCTTTAAAAAGTACCTGGATGAGCACTTGGCACGTCATAACATTCAAGGCTATGGGCCAAGCGCAGGCAAATGGGATTAGGTAGACAGGTCAGGTGTCTTTAATGCATCGGTGCAGACTCGATGGGCCGAAGGGCCTCTTCTGCACTGTATAATTCTGTGATTCTGAATATTAGGGAAGTTAAAATCACTACTATTACAGCCCTATAATTCCTGCATCTATCTGTGATTTCCCTACATATATGCTCTTCCACTTCCCTCTTACTACTGGGGGGCCTATAGTATAATCCCATCAAAGTGATCACCCCTTTCTTATTTCTAAGTTCTACCCACATGGCCTCGCTGGACATTCCCCCTGGGATGTTTCAGTAGGGGAGCATTTCGGGAACAGTGGCCCCCATAATTCCATAAGTTTTAAGGTACTTGTGGATAAGGATAAGAGTAGTCCTCGGGTGAAGGTGCTAAATTGGGGGAAGGCTATTTATAACAATATTAGGCAGGAACTGAAGAATTTAGATTGGGGGCGGCTGTTTGAGGGTAAATCAACATCTGACATGTGGGAGTCTTTCAAACGTCAGTTGATTAGAATCCAGGACCAGCATGTTCCTGTGAGGAAGAAGGATAAGTTTGGCAAGTTTCGGGAAGCTTGGATAACACGGGATATTGTGAGCCGAGTCAAAAAGAAAAAGGAAGCATTTGTAAGGGCTGGAAGGTTAGGAACAGACGAAGCCCTTGAGGAATTTAAAGACAGTAGGAAGGAACTTAAGCAAGGAGTCAGGAGGGCTAAAAGGGGTTATGAAAAGTCATTGGCAAACAGGATTAAGGAGAATCCCAAGGCTTTTTATACGTATATTAAGATTATTAAGAGGGTAACCAGGGAAAGGGTTGACCCACTCAAGGACAGAGATGGGAATCGATGTGTGGAGCCAGAGGAAATGGGCGAAGTACTAAATGAGTACTTTGCATCAGTATTCACCAAGGAGAAGGACTTGGTGGATGATGAGCCTAGGGAAGGGAGTGCAGATAGTCTCAGTCATCTCATTATCAAAAAGGAGGAGGTGTTGGGTGTCTTGCAAAGCATTAAGGTAGATAAGTCCCCAGGGCCTGATGGGATCTACCCCAGAATACTGAGGGAGGCAAGGGAAGAAATTGCTGGGGCCTTGACAGAAATCTTTGCATCCTCATTGGCTACAGGTGAGGTCCCAGAGGACTGGAGAATGGCCAATGTTGTTCCTTTGTTTAAGAAGGGTAGCAAGGATAATCCAGGAAATTATAGGCCGGTGAGCCTTACGTCAGTGGTAGGGAAACTATTAGAGAGGATTCTTCGGGACAGGATTTATTCCCATTTGGAAACAAATGGACTTATTTGCGAGAGGCAGCATGGTTTTGTGAAGGGGAGGTCGTGTCTCACTAATTTGATTGAGTTTTTTGAGGAAGTGACAAAGATGATTGATGAAGGAAGGGCAGTGGATATTATCTATATGGACTTTAGTAAAGCCTTTGACAAGGTCCCTCATGGCAGACTGGTACAAAAGGTGAAGTCACACGGGATCAGAGGTGAGCTGGCAAGATGGATACAGAACTGGCTCAGTCATAGAAGACAGAGGGTAGCAGTGGAAGGGTGTTTTTCTGAATGGAGGGATGTGACTAGTGGTGTTCCGCAGGGATCAGTGCTGGGACCTTTGCTGTTTGTAGTATATATAAATGATTTGGAGGAAAATGTAGCTGGTCTGATTAGTAAGTTTGCGGACGACACAAAGGTTGGTGGAGTTGCGGATAGTGATGAGGATTGTCAGAGGATACAGCAGGATATAGATCGGTTGGAGACTTGGGCGGAGAAATGGCAGATGGACTTTAATCTGGACAAATGTGAGTTAATGCATTTTGGAAGGTCTAATGCAGGTGGGAGGTATGCAGTAAATGGCAGAACCCTTAGGAGTATTGACAGGCAGAGAGATCTGAGCGGACAGGTCCACAGGTCACTGAAAGTGGCAACGCAGGTGGATAAGGTAGTCAAGAAGGCATACGGCATGCTTGCCTTCATCGGTCGGGGCATAGAGAAGAAAAATTGGCAAGTCATGCTGCAGCTGTACAGAACTTTAGTTAGGCCACACTTAGAATATTGCATGTAATTCTGGCGCCACACTACCAGAAGGACGTGGAGGCTTTGGAGAGGGTCTTTGACACTGGGGTACAGTACTGGGGAGGACAGGTCTGTCACTGTATAACACTGGGGTACAGTACTGGTGGGGACAGGTCTGTCACTGTATAACACTGGGGTACAGTACTGGTGGGGACAGGTCTGTCACTGTATAACACTGGGGTACAGTACTGGTGAGGATAGGTCTGTCACCGTATAACAGTGGAGTACAGTACTGGTGGGGACAGGTCTGTCACTGTATAACACTGGAGGACAGTACTGGTGGGTACAGGTCTGTCACTGTGTAACACTGGGGTACAGTACTGGTGGGTACAGGTCTGTCACTGTATAACACTGGAGTACAGTACTGGAGGGTACAGGTCTGTCACTGTATAACACTGGGGTACAGTACTGGTGGGGACAGGTCTGTCACTGTATAACACTGGGGTACAGTACTGGTGGGGAAAGGTCTGTCACTGTATAACACTGGAGTACAGTACTGGTGGGGACAGGTCTGTCGCTGTATAACACTGGGTACAGTACTGGTGGGGACAGGTCTGTCACTGTATAACACTGGGGTACAGTACTGGTGGAGACAGGTCTGTTACTGTATAACACTGGGATACAGTACTGGTGGGGACAGGTCTGTCTCTGGATAACACTGGGGTACAGTACTGGTGGAGACAGGTCTGTCGCTGTATAACACTGGGGTACAGTACTGGTGGGGACAGGTCTGTCACTGTATAACACTGGGGTACAGTACTGGTGGGGACAGGTCTGTCACTGTATAACACTGGGGTACAGTACTGGTGGAGACAGGTCTGTCACTGTATAACACTGGGGTGCAGTACTGGTGGAGACAGGTCTGTCACTGGATAACACTGGGGTACAGTACTGGTGGGGACAGGTCTGTTACTGTATAACAATGGGATACAGTACTGGTGGGGACAGGTCTGTCTCTGGATAACACTGGGTACAGTACTGGTGGAGACAGGTCTGTTACTGTATAACACTGGGATACAGTACTGGTGGGGACACGTCTGTCTCTGGATAACACTGGGGTACAGTACTGGTGGGGACAGGTCTGTCACTGTATAACACTGGAGGACAGTACTGGTGGGTACAGGTCTGTCACTGTGTAACACTGGGGTACAGTACTGGTGGGTACAGGTCTGTCACTGTATAACACTGGAGTACAGTACTGGTGGGTACAGGTCTGTCTCTGGATAACACTGGGGTACAGTACTGGTGGGGACAGGTCTGTCACTGTATAACACTGGAGGACAGTACTGGTGGGTACAGGTCTGTCACTGTGTAACACTGGGGTACAGTACTGGTGGGTACAGGTCTGTTACTGTATAACACTGGGATACAGTACTGGTGGGGACAGGTCTGTCGCTGTATAACACTGGGGTACAGTACTGGTGGGGACAGGTCTGTCACTGTATAACACTGGGGTACAGTACTGGTGGGGACAGGTCTGTCACTGTATAACACTGGGGTACAGTACTGGTGGAGACAGGTCTGTCACTGTATAACACTGGGGTGCAGTACTGGTGGAGACAGGTCTGTCACTGTATAACAATGGGACACAGTACTGGTGGGGACAGGTCTGTCTCTGGATAACACTGGGGTACAGTACTGGTGGAGACAGGTCTGTTACTGTATAACACTGGGGTACAGTACTGGTGAGGACAGGTCTGTCACTGAAGAACAATGGGATACAGTACTGGTGGGGACAGGTCTGTCTCTGGATAACACTGGGTACAGTACTGGTGGAGACAGGTCTGTTACTGTATAACACTGGGATACAGTACTGGTGGGGACACGTCTGTCTCTGGATAACACTGGGGTACAGTACTGGTGGAGACAGGTCTGTCACTTTTATAACACTGGGGTACAGTACTGGTGGAGACAGGTCTGTCACTGTATAACACTGGGGGACAGTACTGGTGGAGACAGGTCTGTCACTGTATAACACTGGGGTACAGTACTGGTGGAGACAGGTCTGTCACTGTATAACACTAGGGGACAGTACTGGTGGAGACAGGTCTGTCACTGTATAACACTGGGGTACAGTACTGGTGGAGACAGGTCTGTCACTGTATAACACTGGGGTACAGTACTGGTGGAGACAGGTCTGTTACTGTATAACACTGGGGTACAGTACTGGTGGAGACAGGTCTGTCACTGTATAACACTGGGGTACAGTACTGGTGGGGACAGGTCTGTCACTGTATAACACTGGGGTACAGTACTGGTGAGGATAGGTCTGTCACCGTATAACAGTGGAGTACAGTACTGGTGGGGACAGGTCTGTCACTGTATAACACTGGAGGACAGTACTGGAGGGTACAGGTCTGTCACTGTATAACACTGGGGTACAGTACTGGTGGTTACAGGTCTGTCACTGTGTAACACTGGAGGACAGTACTGGAGGGTACAGGTCTGTCACTGTATAACACTGGGGTACAGTACTGGTGGTTACAGGTCTGTCACTGTATAACACTGGGGTACAGTACTGGTGGGGACAGGTCTGTCACTGTATAACACTGGGGTACAGTACTGGTGAGGATAGGTCTGTCACCGTATAACAGTGGAGTACAGTACTGGTGGGGACAGGTCTGTCACTGTATAACACTGGAGGACAGTACTGGAGGGTACAGGTCTGTCACTGTATAACACTGGGGTACAGTACTGGTGAGGATAGGTCTGTCACCGTATAACAGTGGAGTACAGTACTGGTGGGGACAGGTCTGTCACTGTATAACACTGGAGGACAGTACTGGAGGGTACAGGTCTGTCACTGTATAACACTGGGGTACAGTACTGGTGAGGATAGGTCTGTCACCGTATAACAGTGGAGTACAGTACTGGTGGGGAAAGGTCTGTCACTGTATAACACTGGAGTACAGTACTGGTGGGGACAGGTCTGTCGCTGTATAACACTGGGTACAGTACTGGTGGGGACAGGTCTGTCACTGTATAACACTGGGGTACAGTACTGGTGGAGACAGGTCTGTTACTGTATAACACTGGGATACAGTACTGGTGGGGACAGGTCTGTCTCTGGATAACACTGGGGTACAGTACTGGTGGAGACAGGTCTGTCGCTGTATAACACTGGGGTACAGTACTGGTGGAGACAGGTCTGTCACTGTATAACACTGGGGTACAGTACTGGTGGAGACAGGTCTGTTACTGTATAACACTGGGATACAGTACTGGTGGGGACAGGTCTGTCTCTGGATAACACTGGGGTACAGTACTGGTGGAGACAGGTCTGTCGCTGTATAACACTGGGGTACAGTACTGGTGGGGACAGGTCTGTCACTGTATAACACTGGGGTACAGCACTGGTGAGGCCAGGTCTGTCACTGTATAACACTGGGGTACAGTACAGGTGAGGGCAGGTCTGTCACTGTATAACAATGGGATACAGTACTGGTGAGGCCAGGTCTGTCACTGTATAACACTGGGGTACAGTACTGGTGAGGCCAGGTCTGTCACTGTATAACACTGGGGTACAGTACTGGTGGGGACAGGTCTGTCACTGTATAACACTGGGGTACAGTACTGGTGGGGACAGGTCTGTTACTGTATAACACTGGGGTACAGTACTGGTGGAGACAGGTCTGTCACTGTATAACACTGGGGTACTGTACTGGTGGAGACAGGTCTGTTACTGTATAACACTGGGGTACAGTACTGGTGGGGACAGGTCTGTCACTGTATAACACTGGGGTGCAGTACTGGTGGGGACAGGTCTGTTACTGTATAACACTGGGGTACAGTACTGGTGGGGACAGGTCTGTCACTGTATAACACTGGGGTACAGTACTGGTGGAGACAGGTCTGTTACTGTATAACACTGGGGTACAGGACTGGTGGGGACAGGTCTGTCACTGTATAACACTGGGGTACAGTACTGGTGGGGACAGGTCTGTCACTGTATAACACTGGGGTACAGTACTGGTGAGGACAGGTCTGTCACTGTATAACACTGGGTACAGTACTGGTGGGGACAGGTCTGTCACTGTATAACACTGGGGTACAGTACTGGTGGGGACAGGTCTGTCACTGTATAACACTGGGGTACAGTCCTGGTGGGGACAGGTCTGTCACTGTATAACACTGGGGTACAGTACAGGTGAGGGCAGGTCTGTCACTGTATAACAATGGGGTACATTACTGGTGGAGACAGGTCTGTCACTGTATAACACTGGGGTACTGTACTGGTGGAGACAGGTCTGTCACTGTATAACACTGGGGTACTGTACAGGTGAGGGCAGGTCTGTCACTGTATAACAATGGGGTACATTACTGGTGGAGACAGGTCTGTCACTGTATAACACTGGGGTACAGTACAGGTGAGGGCAGGTCTGTCACTGTATAACAATGGGGTACATTACTGGTGGAGACAGGTCTGTCACTGTATAACACTGGGGTACAGTACTGGTGGAGACAGGTCTGTCACTGTATAACACTGGGGTACTGTACTGGTGGAGACAGGTCTGTTACTGTATAACACTGGGGTACAGTACTGGTGGGGACAGGTCTGTCACTGTATAACACTGGGGTGCAGTACTGGTGGGGACAGGTCTGTTACTGTATAACACTGGGGTACAGTACTGGTGGGGACAGGTCTGTCACTGTATAACACTGGGGTACAGTACTGGTGGAGACAGGTCTGTTACTGTATAACACTGGGGTACAGGACTGGTGGGGACAGGTCTGTCACTGTATAACACTGGGGTACAGTACTGGTGGGGACAGGTCTGTCACTGTATAACACTGGGGTACAGTACTGGTGAGGACAGGTCTGTCACTGTATAACACTGGGTACAGTACTGGTGGGGACAGGTCTGTCACTGTATAACACTGGGGTACAGTACTGGTGGGGACAGGTCTGTCACTGTATAACACTGGGGTACAGTCCTGGTGGGGACAGGTCTGTTACTGTATAACACTGGGGTACAGTACTGGTGGGGACAGGTCTGTCACTGTATAACACTGGGGTACAGTACTGGTGGGGACAGGTCTGTTACTGTATAACACTGGGGTACAGTACTGGTGGGGACAGGTCTGTCACTGTATAACACTGGGGTACAGTACTGGTGGGGACAGGTCTGTTACTGTATAACACTGGGGTACAGTACTGGTGGGGACAGGTCTGTTACTGTATAACACAGGGGTACAGTACTGGTGGGGACAGGTCTGTCACTGGATAACACTGGGGTACAGTACTGGTGGGGACAGGTCTGTCACTGTATAACACTGGGGTACAGTACTGGTGGGGACAGGTCTGTCACTGTATAACACTGGGGTGCAGTACTGGTGGAGACAGGTCTGTCACTGTATAACACTGGGGTACAGTACTGGTGGAGACAGGTCTGTTACTGTATAACAATGGGATACAGTACTGGTGGGGACAGGTCTGTTACTGTATAACACTGGGGTACAGTACTGGTGGGGACAGGTCTGTCACTGGATAACACTGGGGTACAGTACTGGTGGGGACAGGTCTGTTACTGTATAACACTGGGGTACAGTACTGGTGGGGACAGGTCTGTTACTGTATAACACTGGGGTACAGTACTGGTGGGGACAGGTCTGTTACTGTATAACACTGGGGTACAGTACTGGTGGGGACAGGTCTGTCAATGTATAACACTGGGGTACAGTACTGGTGGGGACAGGTCTGTTACTGTATAACACTGGGGTACAGTACTGGTGGGGACAGGTCTGTCACTGGATAACACTGGGGTACAGTACTGGTGGGGACAGGTCTGTTACTGTATAACACTGGGGTACAGTACTGGTGGAGACAGGTCTGTCACTGTATAACACTGGGGTACAGTACTGGTGGGGACAGGTCTGTCACTGTATAACACTGGAGTACAGTACTGGTGGGGACAGGTCTGTCACTGTATAACTCTGGAGTACAGTACTGGTGGGGACAGGTCTGTCACTGGATAACACTGGGGTACAGTACTGGTGGGGACAGGTCTGTCACTGTATAACACTGGGGTACAGTACTGGTGGAGACAGGTCTGTCACTGTATAACACTGGGGTACAGTACTGGTGGGGACAGGTCTGTCACTGTATAACACTGGAGTACAGTACTGGTGGGGACAGGTCTGTTACTGTATAACACTGGGGTACAGTACTGGTGGAGACAGGTCTGTCACTGTATAACACTGGGGTACAGTACTGGTGGGGACAGGTCTGTCACTGTATAACACTGGAGTACAGTACTGGTGGGGACAGGTCTGTTACTGTATAACACTGGGGTACAGTACTGGTGGAGACAGGTCTGTCACTGTATAGCACTGGGGTACAGTACTGGTGGGGACAGGTCTGTCACTGTATAACACTGGAGTACAGTACTGGTGGGGACAGGTCTGTCACTGTATAACTCTGGGTACAGTACTGGTGGGGACAGGTCTGTTACTGTATAACACTGGGATACAGTACTGGTGGGGACAGGTCTGTCACTGTATAACACTGGAGTACAGTACTGGTGGGGACAGGTCTGTTACTGTATAACACTGGGGTACAGTACTGGTGGAGACAGGTCTGTCACTGTATAACACTGGGGTACAGTACTGGTGGGGACAGGTCTGTCACTGTATAACACTGGAGTACAGTACTGGTGGGGACAGGTCTGTCACTGTATAACTCTGGGTACAGTACTGGTGGGGACAGGTCTGTCACTGTATAACACTAGGGTACAGTACTGGTGGGGACAGGTCTGTCACTGTATAACTCTGGGTACAGTACTGTTGGGGACAGGTCTGTCACTGTATAACACTGGGATACAGTACTGGTGGGGACAGGTCTGTCACTGTATAACACTGGGATACAGTACTGGTGGAGACAGGTCTGTCACTGTATAACACTGGGGTACAGTACTGGTGGGGACAGGTCTGTCACTGTATAACTCTGGGTACAGTACTGGTGGGGACAGGTCTGTTACTGTATAACACTGGGGTACAGTACTGGTGGGGACAGGTCTGTCACTGTATAACACTGGGGTACAGTACTGGTGGGGACAGGTCTGTTACTGTATAACACTGGGGTACAGTACTGGTGGGGACAGGTCTGTCACTGTATAACACTGGGGTACAGTACTGGTGGGGACAGGTCTGTCACTGTATAACACTGGGGTACAGTACTGGTGGAGACAGGTCTGTTACTGCATAACTCTGGGTACAGTACTGGTGGGGACGGGTCTGTTACTGTATAACACTGGGGTACAGTACTGGTGTGGACAGGTCTGTCTCTGGATAACACGGGTACAGTACTGGTGGGGACAGGTCTGTCACTGTATAACACTGGGATACAGTACTGGTGGGGACAGGTCTGTTACTGTATAACACTGGGATACAGTACTGGTGGAGACAGGTCTGTCACTGTATAACAATGGGATACAGTACTGGTGGGGACAGGTCTGTTACTGTATAACACTGGGGTACAGTACTGGTGGGGATATGTCTGTCACTGTATAACACTGGGATACAGTACAGGTTGGGACAGGTCTGTCACTGCATAACTCTGGGTACAGTACTGGTGGGGACAGGTCTGTCTCTGGATAACACTAGGATACAGTACTGGTGGGGACAGGTCTGTCACTGTATAACACTGGGGTACAGTACTGGTGGGGACAGGTCTGTCACTGTATAACACTGGGATACAGTACTGGTGGGGACAGGTCTGTCACTGTATAACAATGGGATACAGTACTGGTGGGGACAGGTCTGCTACTGTATAACACTGGGGTACAGTACTGGTGGGGACAGGTCTGTCACTGTATAACACTGGGGTACAGTACTGGTGGAGACAGGTCTGTCACTGTATAACAATGGGATACAGTACTGGTGGGGACAGGTCTGTTACTGTATAACACTGGGGTACAGTACTGGTGGGGACAGGTCTGTCACTGTATAACACTGGGGTACAGTACTGGTGGGGACAGGTCTGTTACTGTATAACACTGGGGTACAGTACTGGTGGAGACAGGTCTGTTACTGTATAACACTGGGATACAGTACTGGTGGGGACAGGTCTGTCACTGTATAACACTGGGGTACAGTACTGGTGGCGACAGGTCTGTTACTGTATAACAATGGGATACAGTACTGGTGGGGACAGGTCTGTCACTGTATAACACTGGGGTACAGTACTGGTGGGGACAGGTCTGTTACTGTATAACACTGGGGTACAGTACTGGTGGGGACAGGTCTGTTACTGTATAACACTGGGGTACAGTACTGGTGGGGACAGGTCTGTCACTGTATAACACTGGGGTACAGTACTGGTGGGGACAGGTCTGTTACTGTATAACACTGGGGTACAGTACTGGTGGGGACAGGTCTGTCACTGTATAACACTGGGGTACAGTACTGGTGGGGACAGGTCTGTTACTGTATAACAATGGGATACAGTACTGGTGGGGACAGGTCTGTCACGGTATAACACTGGGGTACAGTACTGGTGGGGACAGGTCTGTCTCTGGATAACACTGGGGTACAGTACTGGTGGGGACAGGTCTGTCACTGCACAACACTGGGGTACAGTACTGGTGGGGACAGGTCTGTCTCTGGATAACACTGGGGTACAGTACTGGTGGGGACAGGTCTGTCTCTGGATAACACTGGGGTACAGTACTGGTGGGTACAGGTCTGTTACTGTATAACACTGGGGTACAGCACTGGTGAGGCCAGGTCTGTCACTGTATAACACTGGGGTACAGTACAGGTGAGGGCAGGTCTGTCACTGTATAACACTGGGGTACAGCACTGGTGAGGCCAGGTCTGTCACTGTATAACACTGGGGTACAGCACTGGTGAGGCCAGGTCTGTCACTGTATAACACTGGGGTACAGTACTGGTGGGGACAGGTCTGTCACTGTATAACACTGGGGTACAGTACAGGTGAGGGCAGGTCTGTCACTGTATAACACTGGGGTACAGCACTGGTGAGGCCAGGTCTGTCACTGTATAACACTGGGGTACAGTACAGGTGAGGGCAGGTCTGTCACTGTATAACACTGGGGTACAGCACTGGTGAGGCCAGGTCTGTCACTGTATAACACTGGGGTACAGTACTGTTGGGGACAGGTCTGTCACTGTCGAACACTGGGTTACAGTACTGGTGGGGACAGGTCTGTCACTGTATAACACTGGGGTACAGCACTGGTGAGGCCAGGTCTGTCACTGTATAACACTGGGGTACAGTACAGGTGAGGGCAGGTCTGTCACTGTATAACACTGGGGTACAGCACTGGTGAGGCCAGGTCTGTCACTGTATAACACTGGGGTACAGTACAGGTGAGGGCAGGTCTGTCACTGTATAACACTGGGGTACAGCACTGGTGAGGCCAGGTCTGTCACTGTATAACACTGGGGTACAGTACTGGCGGGTACAGGTCTGTCACTGTATAACACTGGGCTACAGTACTGGTGGGGACAGGTCTGTCACTGTATAACACTGGGGTACATTACTGGCGGGTACAGGTCTGTCACTGTATAACACTGGGCTACAGTACTGGTGGGGACAGGTCTGTTACTGTATAACACTGGAGTACAGTACTGGTGGAGACAGGTCTGTCACTGTATAACACTGGGATACAGTACTGGTGGGCACAGGTCTGTCACCATATGACACTGGGAGCGCTGTCGGAGGTTCAGTTCTGAGGGAGTGCTGCACTGTTGGAGGGTCTTTACTGAGGGAGTGCTGCACTGTCAGAGGGTCAGTACTGAGGGAGTGCCACACTGTCGGAGGCTCAGTACTGAGGGAGTGCTGCACTGTTGGAGGGTCAGTACTGAGGGAGTGCTGCACTGTCAGAGGGTCAGTACTGAGGGAGTGCTGCACCGTCAGAGGGTCAGTACTGAGGGAGTGCCGCACTGTCGGAGGGTCAGTACTGAGGGAGTGCTGCACTGTCAGAGGGTCAGTACTGAGGGAGTGCTGCACTGTCGGAGGGTCAGTACTGAGGGAGTGCTGCACCGTCAGAGGGTCAGTACTGAGGGAGTGCCGCACTGTCGGAGGGTCAGTACTGAGGGAGTGCTGCACTGTCGGAGGGTCAGTACTGAGGGAGTGCTGCACTGTCGGAGGGTCAGTACTGAGGGAGCGCTGCACTGTCGGAGGTTCAGTACTGAGGGAGTGCTGCACTGTCAGAGGGTCAGTACTGAGGGAGTGCTGCACTGTCAGAGGGTCAGTACTGAGGGAGTGCTGCACTGTCGGTGGGTCAGTACTGAGGGAGTGCTGCACTGTCGGAGGGTCAGTACTGAGGGAGTGCTGCACTGTCAGAGGGTCAGTACTGAGGGAGTGCTGCACTGTTGGTGGGTCATTACTGAGGGAGTGCTGCACTGTCGGAGGGTCAGTACTGAGGGAGTGCCGCACTGTCGGAGAGTCAGTACTGAGGGAGTGCTGCACTGTCGGTGGGTCAGTACTGAGGGAGTGCTGCACTGTCGGAGGGTCAGTACTGAGGGAGTGCCGCACTGTCGGAGGGTCAGTACTGAGGGAGTGCCGTACTATCGGAGGGTCAGTAGTGAGGGAGTGCTGCACTGTCGGAGGGTCAGTACTGAGGGAGTGCTGCACTGTCAGAGGGTCAGTACTGAGGGAGTGCTGCACTGTCGGTGGGTCAGTACTGAGGGAGTGCTGCACTGTCGGAGGGTCAGTACTGAGGGAGTGCTGCACTGTCAGCGGGTCAGTACTGAGGGAGTGCTGCACTGTCGGTGGGTCAGTGCTGAGGGAGTGCTGCACTGTCGGAGGGTCAGTACTGAGGCAGTGCCGCACTGTCGGAGGGTTCGTACTGAGCGAGTGCTGCACTGTCAGAGGTGCCATCTTTCAGATGAGACATTAAACCGAGGCACCCGTCTGCCCCCTCAGGTGGGTGTAAAGGATCCCACGGCCACTATTTGGAAGAAGAGCGGGGGGGAAGTTCTCCCCGGTGTCCTGGGGACAATATTTATCCCTCAACCAACATGACTAAAATTAAACAGATGATCTGGGTCATTATCACATTGCTGTTTGTGGGATCTTGCTGTGCGTCAATTGGCTGCTGCGTTTCCTGCATTACAACAGTGAGCACACTTCAAATAAAGTCCTTCATTGTCAGAGAAGCTTTGGGACATCCTGAATGGGTGACCGGTGCTGGAGAAAGGGAAGGTCTGTCTTTGTTTTCCATTCTGTGCCTCGCTGTGGGAGTTACTGTCTGAATAAATGATGAAATGTCAGTAAGTGATGCTATTTAACTATGGACAGGGCACATGATGCCTCTGTCAGGTTTCAAACACACAAAAAAACGGTCTGATCTGATTACCCGTGAGCTGCTGTTTGTGCACAATTCACTGAGATTTGAATGATGATAACAGAGAGCGGTTTGTCCGACCAACATTGGGAACACTTGTGTCTACATCCTGTAGGAACAATGAGTGAGTTACAGACTGGAATCTAATCGAGGGGTTTATATATAGAATAACAGATACCCGGGAGCGAGTTACAGACTGGAATCTAATCGAGGGGTTTATATATAGAATAACAGATACCCGGGAGCGAGTTACAGACTGGAATCTAATCGAGGGGTTTATATATAGAATAACAGATACCCGGGAGTGAGTTACAGACTGGAATCTAATCGAGGGGTTCGGGGGGGGTTTATATATAGAATAACAGATACCCGGGAGTGAGTTACAGACTGGAATCTAATCGAGGGGTTCGGGGGGTTTATATATAGAATAACAGATACCCGGGAGCGAGTTACAGACTGGAATCTAATCGAGGGGTTTATATATAGAATAACAGATACCCGGGAGTGAGTTACAGACTGGAATCTAATCGAGGGGTTCGGGGGGGTTTATATATAGAATAACAGATACCCGGGAGTGAGTTACAGACTGGAATCTAATCGAGGGGTTCGGGGGGGGTTTATATATAGAATAACAGATACCTGGGAGTGAGTTACAGACTGGAATCTAATCGAGGGGTTCGGGGGGGTTTATATATAGAATAACAGATACCCGGGAGTGAGTTACAGACTGGAATCTAATCGAGGGGTTTATATATAGAATAACAGATACCCGGGAGTGAGTTACAGACTGGAATCTAATCGAGGGGTTCGGGGGGTTTATATATAGAATAACAGATACCCGGGAGCGAGTTACAGACTGGAATCTAATCGAGGGGTTTATATATAGAATAACAGATACCCGGGAGTGAGTTACAGACTGGAATCTAATCGAGGGGTTCGGGGGGGGTTTATATATAGAATAACAGATACCCGGGAGTGAGTTACAGACTGGAATCTAATCGAGGGGTTCGGGGGGGGTTTATATATAGAATAACAGATACCTGGGAGTGAGTTACAGACTGGAATCTAATCGAGGGGTTCGGGGGGGTTTATATATAGAATAACAGATACCCGGGAGTGAGTTACAGACTGGAATCTAATCGAGGGGTTTATATATAGAATAACAGATACCCGGGAGTGAGTTACAGACTGGAATCTAATCGAGGGGTTCGGGGGGGTTTATATATAGAATAACAGATACCCGGGAGTGAGTTACAGACTGGAATCTAATCGAGGGGTTCGGGGGGTTTATATATAGAATAACAGATACCCGGGAGTGAGTTACAGACTGGAATCTAATCGAGGGGTTTGGGGGGTTTATATATAGAATAACAGAAACCCGGGAGTGAGTTACAGACTGGAATCTAATCGAGGGGTTCGGGGTGGTTTATATATAGAATAACAGAAACCCGGGAGTGAGTTACAGACTGGAATCTAATCGAGGGGTTCGGGGGGTTTATATATAGAATAACAGAAACCCGGGAGTGAGTTACAGACTGGAATCTAATCGAGGGGTTCGGGGTGGTTTATATATAGAATAACAGAAACCCGGGAGTGAGTTACAGACTGGAATCTAATCGAGGGGTTCGGGGTGGTTTATATATAGAATAACAGAAACCCGGGAGTGAGTTACAGACTGGAATCTAATCGAGGGGTTCGGGGTGGTTTATATATAGAATAACAGATACCCAGGTGTGAGTTACAGACTGGAATCTAATCGAGGGGTTCGGGGGGGTTTATATATAGAATAACAGATACCCGGGAGTGAGTTACAGACTGGAATCTAATCGAGGGGTTCGGGGGGGTTTATATATAGAATAACAGATACCCGGGAGTGAGTTACAGACTGGAATCTAATCGAGGGGTTCGGGGGGTTTATATATAGAATAACAGATACCCGGGAGTGAGTTACAGACTGGAATCTAATCGAGGGGTTCGGGGGGTTTATATACAGAATAACAGATACCCGGGAGTGAGTTACAGACTGGAATCTAATCGAGGGGTTCGGGGGTTTATATATAGAATAACAGATACCCGCGAGTGAGTTACAGACTGGAATCTAATCGAGGGGTTCGGGGGGTTTATATATAGAATAACAGATACCCAGGTGTGAGTTACAGACTGGAATCTAATCGAGGGGTTCGGGGGGGTTTATATATAGAATAACAGATACCCGGGAGTGAGTTACAGACTGGAATCTAATCGAGGGGTTCGGGGGGGTTTATATATAGAATAACAGATACCCGGGAATGAGTTACAGACTGGAATCTAATCGAGGGGTTCGGGGGGTTTATATATAGAATAACAGATACCCGGGAGTGAGTTACAGACTGGAATCTAATCGAGGGGTTCGGGGGGTTTATATACAGAATAACAGATACCCGGGAGTGAGTTACAGACTGGAATCTAATCGAGGGGTTCGGGGGTTTATATATAGAATAACAGATACCCGCGAGTGAGTTACAGACTGGAATCTAATCGAGGGGTTCGGGGGGTTTATATATAGAATAACAGATACCCGGGAGTGAGTTACAGACTGGAATCTAATCGAGGGGTTCGGGGGGTTTATATATAGAATAACAGATACCCGGGAGTGAGTTACAGACTGGAATCTAATTGAGGGGATCGGGGGGTTTACATCGAGAATAACAGATACCCGGGAGTGAGTTACAGACTGGAATCTAATCGAGGGGTTTGGACAGTACTGTAATCACTGATTATTATGGTCTGTTTTGCTCCTCAGGCCCGCAGCACGGATAATCTGGATGCTCCCAGTGATCAGCCTCGTTTGCAGAACAGGGCAAAGAGTGGGAAAAGGTAATGGACATGGAAGCTGAATATCTGGAGTATCCTCACCTTTACAGTTATCCTTCGTAAACCCCCCTCTCTCACTTTCCACACTCCCCCTTGTTCTCTCTCTCCTCCCTCTCTCACTCACTCCACCTCCCCCTCTCTCTTTCTCTGTCTCCAGCCCCCTCTCCTTTCTTTCTATCCTCCCTCTCTCTCCGCCTCTCCTTCTCTCTCTCTCTCCACCCCTGTCTCTGCCTTCTCTCTATCCCCCCTCCCCCTCTCTCTCTCTCCACATTGTTTCTTTCTCTCTGCATTCCATCTCTCTCTTTCTCCTTATTTCTGTCTCTCCTCCCTCTGTCTGTCACTCTCTGCTCTCTCTCTCGCTCTTTCTCTGTCTGTCTATCTGTCTCTCTCCACTCTCTCTCTCTCCATTCTCTCTGTCTGTCTGTCTGTCTGTCTCTCCCCACTGTCTCTCGCCCCATTCTCTCTCTTTGTTTGTCTCTCCGCTCTCTCTATCTCTCTCTCTGTCTCTCTGCCTGTCTCTCTCCGCTCTCTCTCTTTGTCTGTCTCTCCGCTCTCTCTCTCTCTCTCTCTGTCTCTCTGCCTTTCTCTCTCCGCTCTCTCTCTTTGTCTGTCTCTCCGCTCTCTCTCTCTCTCTGTCTCTCTGCCTGTCTCTCTCCGCGCTCTCTTTTTTTGTTTGTCTCTCCGCTCTCTCTCTATCTCTCTCTCTCTGTCTGTCTCTCTCTCCACTCTCTCTCTCTCTCCACTCTCTCTTCCTCTCATTGTCTGTCTCTCCACTCTCTCTCTCTGTCTTTATCTCTCTCACTGTCTGTCTCTCTCTCTCTGCTCTCTCTCTTTGTCTCCATCTCCACTCTCTCGCTCTCTCTCTCTCTCTCTCTCTCTCTCGTCTCTTTCTCTCTCTCCCTCTCTTCCGCCTCTACCTCTCACTATTTCCCCTCCCCTCTTTTATGTGTTTGTTTTATTTTTCAGGCCATCCATTGTGAGAGGCCATTTCCCTAAACTGGCAGAATGTGCTCACTTCCACTATGAGAACGTGGATTTCAGGACAGTGCAGGTACCCCCTCCCCACTCCCCCTCCCCTCTCCCCCTCCCCACTCCCCCTCTCCCCCTCCCCACTCCCCTCTCCCCACTCCCCCTCCCTACTCTCCTTCCGCTGCCCTCTCCCCCTCCCCACTCCCCCTCCCCACTCTCCTCTCCCCACTCCCCTCTCCCCACTCCCCCTCCCCACTCCCCCTCCCCACTCCCCCTCCCTTGCCCTCTCCGCTTCCCCTGCCCTCTCCGTTTCCCCCTCCCCTGCCCTCTCCCCCTCCCCCTCCCCTTTCCCCTTGTGTGGTGTGAATTATGGGGTGTTTTTGGGGTGTGAATTATGGGGTGTTTTTGGGGTGTGAATTATGGGGTGTTTTTGGGGTTTTATGGAGTGTTTTTGGGGTGTGAATTATGGGGTGTGTATTATAGGGTGTTTTTGGGGTGTGTATTATGGGTTATTATGGGGTGTGTATTATAGGGTGTTTTTGGGGTGTGTATTATGGGTTATTATGGGGTGTGAATTATGGGGTGTTTTGGGATGTGTATTATGGGGTGTTGTGGGGTGTTTTGGGGTGTGTATTATGGGGTGTGTATTATGGGGTGTTTTGCAGTTTCCTTTTCATTGTGTCTCACGCGTCTCCCCATTGCCCCTACAGCTTGCCCTATCCCCACAGCCGGGGGATGCGAGTTGGAATGGGTTAACACAGAAAGAGTCGGTGTTTCTGGTTCAGGTCCTGTGTCAGGTAGTGAATCCACATCATTGAGGAGGCTGGAGGAGGGAGGTGGGGCACCGAGAGGGAGATGAGTGTGTGCAGGGAGATGGAGGCAGAGGGAGGCGGAGGCAGGTGGAGGGAGGTGGAAGGAGCTGGAGGGAGAGAGAGATGAAGCTGGAGGGAAGCGGAGGCAAAGGGAGGGGGAGGGCGACAGAGACGCAGAGGGAGGGAGATAGTGAGAGGAGGGGAGGGAGGTGGTGGTGGAAGGATATGGAGGGTGAGGGATGCAGATGGAGAAGGTGGGGCATGGAGGTGGAGCGAAATGGAGGGAGATGGAGATGGGCGATATAGGGGGAAATGGAGGCTGAGGGAGCTGGAGGTGGAGCGAAACTGAGGGAGTTGAAGGCAGACGGAGGAGAGTCTGAGACTGAGGTGGATCAATGGGACTGAGGGATGTGTCAATGATTTTGATGCAGTGATGGGTAGGGAGGTGCTGGAAACCACTGGGAGTTGAGGAGGGGGTGAGTGAAATACAAAGAACAAAGAACAGTACAGCACAGGAACAGGCCATTCGGCCCTCCAAGCCTGCGCCGATCTTGATACCTGCCTAAACTAAAACCTTCTGCACTTCCGGGGTCCATATCCCTCTATTCCCATCCTATTCATGTATTTGTCAAGATGCCTCTTAAACGTCACTATCGTACCTGCTTCCACCACCTCCCCAGGCAGCAGGTTCCAGGCACTCACCACCCTCTGTGTAAAGAACTTGCCTCGCACATCCCCTCTAAACTTTGCCCCTCACACCTTAAACCTATGTCCCCTAGTAACTGACTCTTCCACCCTGGGAAAAAGCTTCTGACTATCCACTCTGTCCATGCTGCTCATAACTTTGTAAACCTCTATCATGTCGCCCCTCCACCTCCGTCGTTCCAGTGAAAACAATCCGAGTTTATCCAACCTCTCCTCATAGCTAATGCCCTCCAGACCAGGCAACATCCTGGTACAGGGAGGGAGGGACGGGGAAGGGGGTGAGGGAGATACTGGGAAGGAGGAATGGTGAGAGGGTGAGGGAGTTACTGGGAGTGAAGGATGGGGTAGGGGTGAGCAAAATACTGTGAAGGAGAAATGGAGAGAGGGTGAGGGAGATACTGGGAGTGAAGAACGGGGTAAGGGGTGAGATAGATACTGGGAGTGAAGGATGGGGTAGGGGGTGAGGGAGATACTGGGAGTGAAGGATGGGGTAGGGGGTGAGGGAGATACTGGGAGTGAAGGATGGGGTAGGGGGTGAGATAGATACTGGGAGTGAAGGATGGGGTAGGGGGTGAGATAGATACTGGGAGTGAAGGACGGGGTAGGGGGTGAGGGAGATACTGGGAGTGAAGGATGGGGTAGGGGGTGAGGGAGATACTGGGAGTGAAGGATGGGGTAGGGGGTGAGGGAGATACTGGGAGTGAAGGAAGGGGTAGGGAGTGAGGGAGATACTGGGAGTGAAGGAAGGGGTAGGGAGTGAGGGAGATACTGGGAGTGAAGGAAGGGGTAGGGGGTGAGGGAGATACTGGGAGTGAAGGACGGGGTAGGGGTGAGGGAGATACTGGGAGTGAAGGATGGGGAAGGGAGTGAGGGAGATACTGGGAGTGAAGGATGGGGAAGGGAGTGAGGGAGATACTGGGCGTGAAGGAAGGGGTAGGGAGTGAGGGAGATACTGGGAGTGAAGGAAGGGGTAGGGAGTGAGGGAGATACTGGGAGTGAAGGAAGGGGTAGGGAGTGAGGGAGATACTGGGAGTGAAGGATGGGGTAGGGAGTGAGGGAGATACTGGGAGTGAAGGATGGGGAAGGGAGTGAGGGAGATACTGGAGTGAAGGATGGGGAAGGGAGTGAGGGAGATACTGGGCGTGAAGGAAGGGGTAGGGAGTGAGGGAGATACTGGGAGTGAAGGAAGGGGTAGGGAGTGAGGGAGATACTGGGAGTGAAGGAAGGGGTAGGGAGTGAGGGAGATACTGGGAGTGAAGGATGGGGAAGGGAGTGAGGGAGATACTGGGAGTGAAGGATGGGGAAGGGAGTGAGGGAGATACTGGAGTGAAGGATGGGAAGGGAGTGAGGGAGATACTGGGAATGAAGGAAGGGGTAGGGAGTGAGGGAGATACTGGAGTGAAGGAAGGGGTAGGGAGTGAGATAGATACTGGGAGTGAAGGATGGGGTAGGGAGTGAGGGAGATACTGGGAGTCAAGGAAGGGGTAGGGAGTGAGGGAGATACTGGGAGTGAAGGAAGGGGTAGGGAGTGAGGGAGATACTGGGAGTGAAGGATGGGGAAGGGAGTGAGGGAGATACTGGGAGTGAAGGAAGGGGTAGGGAGTGAGGGAGATACTGGGAGTCAAGGAAGGGGTAGGGAGTGAGGGAGATACTGGGAGTGAAGGAAGGGGTAGGGAGTGAGGGAGATACTGGGAGTGAAGGATGGGGAAGGGAGTGAGGGAGATACTGGGAGTGAAGGATGGGGTAGGGGTGAGGGAGATACTGGGAGTGAAGGAAGGGGTAGGGAGTGAGGGAGATACTGGGCGTGAAGGATGGGGAAGGGAGTGAGGGAGATACTGGGAGTGAAGGATGGGGAAGGGAGTGATGGAGATACTGGGAGTCAAGGAAGGGGTAGGGAGTGAGGGAGATACTGGGAGTGAAGGAAGGGGTAGGGAGTGAGGGAGATACTGGGAGTGAAGGATGGGGAAGGGAGTGAGGGAGATACTGGGAGTGAAGGAGGGGTAGGGAGTGAGGGAGATACTGGGAGTGAAGGATGGTGAAGGGAGTGAGGGAGATACTGGGAGTGAAGGAAGGGGTAGGGAGTGAGGGAGATACTGGGAGTGAAGGAAGGGGTAGGGAGTGAGGGAGATACTGGGAGTGAAGGATGGGGAAGGGAGTGAGATAGATACTGGGAGTCAAGGAAGGGGTAGGGAGTGAGGGAGATACTGGGCGTGAAGGAAGGGGTAGGGAGTGAGGGAGATACTGGGAGTGAAGGAAGGGGTAGGGAGTGAGGGAGATACTGGGAGTGAAGGAAGGGGTAGGGAGTGAGGGAGATACTGGGAGTGAAGGAAGGGGTAGGGAGTGAGGGAGATACTGGGAGTGAAGGATGGGGAAGGGAGTGAGGGAGATACTGGGAGTGAAGGATGGGGAAGGGAGTGAGGGAGATACTGGGAGTGAAGGAAGGGGTAGGGAGTGAGGGAGATACTGGGCGTGAAGGAAGGGGTAGGGAGTGAGGGAGATACTGGGAGTGAAGGATGGGGAAGGGAGTGAGATAGATACTGGGAGTCAAGGAAGGGGTAGGGAGTGAGGGAGATACTGGGCGTGAAGGAAGGGGTAGGGAGTGAGGGAGATACTGGGAGTGAAGGAAGGGGTAGGGAGTGAGGGAGATACTGGGAGTGAAGGAAGGGGTAGGGAGTGAGGGAGATACTGGGAGTGAAGGAAGGGGTAGGGAGTGAGGGAGATACTGGGAGTGAAGGATGGGGAAGGGAGTGAGGGAGATACTGGGAGTGAAGGATGGGGAAGGGAGTGAGGGAGATACTGGGAGTGAAGGAAGGGGTAGGGAGTGAGGGAGATACTGGGCGTGAAGGAAGGGGTAGGGAGTGAGATAGATACTGGGAGTCAAGGAAGGGGTAGGGAGTGAGGGAGATACTGGGAGTGAAGGATGGGGAAGGGAGTGAGGGAGATACTGGGAGTGAAGGACGGGGTAGGGGGTGAGGGAGTTACTGGGAGTGCAGGATGGGGTAGGGGTGAGCGAAATACTGTGAAGGAGAAATGGAGAGAGGGTGAGGGAGATACTGGGAGTGAAGGAAGGGGTAGGGAGTGAGGGAGATACTGGAATGAAGGATGGGGTAGGGAGTGAGATAGATACTGGGAGTCAAGGAAGGGGTAGGGAGTGAGGGAGATACTGGGAGTGAAGAACGGGGTAGGGGGTGAGATAGATACTGGGAGTGAAGGACAGGGTAGGGGGTGAGGGAGATACTGGGAGTGAAGGATGGGGTAGGGGGTGAGATAGATACTGGGAGTGAAGGATGGGGTAGGGGGTGAGATAGATACTGGGAGTGAAGGACGGGGTAGGGGGTGAGGGAGATACGGGGAGTGAAGGATGGGGTAGGGGGTGAGGGAGATACTGGGAGTGAAGGACGGGGAGGGTGTGAGGGAGATACTGGTAGTGAAGGAAGGGGTAGGGAGTGAGGGAGATACTGGGAGTGAAGGAAGGGGTAGGGAGTGAGGGAGATACTGGGAGTGAAGGATGGGGAAGGGAGTGAGATAGATACTGGGAGTGAAGGATGGGGAAGGGAGTGAGATAGATACTGGGAGTGAAGGACGGGGTAGGGGGTGAGGGAGATACTGGGAGTGAAGGAAGGGGTAGAGAGTGAGGGAGATACTGGGAGTGAAGGACGGGGTAGGGGGTGAGGGAGATACTGGGAATGAATGATGGCGTAGGGAGTGAGGGAGATACTGGTAGTGAAGGATAGGGCAGAGAGTGAGGGAGATACTGGAATGAAGGACGGGGGAGGGGGGTGAGGGAGATACTGAGGGTGAAGGACGGGGGAGGGGGTGAGGGAGATACTGGAATGAAGGACGGGGGAGGGGGTGAGGGAGATACTGAGGGTGAAGGACGGGGGAGGGGGTGAGGGAGATACTAAGGGTGAAGGACGGGTAGGGGGGTGAGGGAGATACTGAGGGTGAAGGACGGGTAGGGGGTGAGGGAGATACTGGAATGAAGGACGGGGGAGGGGTTGAGGGAGATACTAAGGGTGAAGGACGGGTAGGGGGGTGAGGGAGATACTAAGGGTGAAGGACGGGTAGGGGGTGAGGGAGATACTAAGGGTGAAGGACGGTTAGGGGGGTGGTGAGGGAGATACTGAGGGTGAAGGACGGGTAGGGGGTGAGGGAGATACTAAGGGTGAAGGACGGGTAGGGGGTGAGGGAGATACTGAGGGTGAAGGACAGGGGAGGGGGTGAGGGAGATACTGAGGGTGAAGGACGGGTAGGGGGTGAGGGAGATACTAAGGGTGAAGGACGGGTAGGGGGTGAGGGAGATACTGAGGGTGAAGGACGGGTAGGGGGTGAGGGAGCTCCTAAGGGTGAAGGACGGTTAGGGGGGTGGTGAGGGAGATACTGAGGGTGAAGGACGGGTAGGGGGTGAGGGAGATACTGGGAGTGAAGGATGGGGTAGGGGGTGAGGGAGATACTGGGAGTGAAGGATGGGGTAGGGGGTGAGGGAGATACTGGGAGTGAAGGAAGGGGTAGGGAGTGAGGGAGATACTGGGAGTGAAGGAAGGGGTAGGGAGTGAGGGAGATACTGGGAGTGAAGGATGGGGTAGGGAGTGAGGGAGATACTGGGAGTGAAGGATGGGGAAGGGAGTGAGGGAGATACTGGGAGTGAAGGATGGGGTAGGGGGTGAGGGAGATACTGGGAGTGAAGGAAGGGGTAGGGAGTGAGGGAGATACTGGGAGTGAAGGAAGGGGTAGGGAGTGAGGGAGATACTGGGAGTGAAGGAAGGGGTAGGGGGTGAGGGAGATACTGGGAGTGAAGGACGGGGTAGGGGTGAGGGAGATACTGGGAGTGAAGGATGGGGAAGGGAGTGAGGGAGATACTGGGAGTGAAGGATGGGGAAGGGAGTGAGGGAGATACTGGGCGTGAAGGAAGGGGTAGGGAGTGAGGGAGATACTGGGAGTGAAGGAAGGGGTAGGGAGTGAGGGAGATACTGGGAGTGAAGGAAGGGGTAGGGAGTGAGGGAGATACTGGGAGTGAAGGATGGGGTAGGGAGTGAGGGAGATACTGGGAGTGAAGGATGGGGAAGGGAGTGAGGGAGATACTGGGAGTGAAGGATGGGGAAGGGAGTGAGGGAGATACTGGGCGTGAAGGAAGGGGTAGGGAGTGAGGGAGATACTGGGAGTGAAGGAAGGGGTAGGGAGTGAGGGAGATACTGGGAGTGAAGGAAGGGGTAGGGAGTGAGGGAGATACTGGGAGTGAAGGATGGGGAAGGGAGTGAGGGAGATACTGGGAGTGAAGGATGGGGAAGGGAGTGAGGGAGATACTGGGAGTGAAGGATGGGGAAGGGAGTGAGGGAGATACTGGGAATGAAGGAAGGGGTAGGGAGTGAGGGAGATACTGGGAGTGAAGGAAGGGGTAGGGAGTGAGATAGATACTGGGAGTGAAGGATGGGGTAGGGAGTGAGGGAGATACTGGGAGTCAAGGAAGGGGTAGGGAGTGAGGGAGATACTGGGAGTGAAGGAAGGGGTAGGGAGTGAGGGAGATACTGGGAGTGAAGGATGGGGAAGGGAGTGAGGGAGATACTGGGAGTGAAGGAAGGGGTAGGGAGTGAGGGAGATACTGGGAGTCAAGGAAGGGGTAGGGAGTGAGGGAGATACTGGGAGTGAAGGAAGGGGTAGGGAGTGAGGGAGATACTGGGAGTGAAGGATGGGGAAGGGAGTGAGGGAGATACTGGGAGTGAAGGATGGGGTAGGGGGTGAGGGAGATACTGGGAGTGAAGGAAGGGGTAGGGAGTGAGGGAGATACTGGGCGTGAAGGATGGGGAAGGGAGTGAGGGAGATACTGGGAGTGAAGGATGGGGAAGGGAGTGATGGAGATACTGGGAGTCAAGGAAGGGGTAGGGAGTGAGGGAGATACTGGGAGTGAAGGAAGGGGTAGGGAGTGAGGGAGATACTGGGAGTGAAGGATGGGGAAGGGAGTGAGGGAGATACTGGGAGTGAAGGAAGGGGTAGGGAGTGAGGGAGATACTGGGAGTGAAGGATGGGGAAGGGAGTGAGGGAGATACTGGGAGTGAAGGAAGGGGTAGGGAGTGAGGGAGATACTGGGAGTGAAGGAAGGGGTAGGGAGTGAGGGAGATACTGGGAGTGAAGGATGGGGAAGGGAGTGAGATAGATACTGGGAGTCAAGGAAGGGGTAGGGAGTGAGGGAGATACTGGGCGTGAAGGAAGGGGTAGGGAGTGAGGGAGATACTGGGAGTGAAGGAAGGGGTAGGGAGTGAGGGAGATACTGGGAGTGAAGGAAGGGGTAGGGAGTGAGGGAGATACTGGGAGTGAAGGAAGGGGTAGGGAGTGAGGGAGATACTGGGAGTGAAGGATGGGGAAGGGAGTGAGGGAGATACTGGGAGTGAAGGATGGGGAAGGGAGTGAGGGAGATACTGGGAGTGAAGGAAGGGGTAGGGAGTGAGGGAGATACTGGGCGTGAAGGAAGGGGTAGGGAGTGAGGGAGATACTGGGAGTGAAGGATGGGGAAGGGAGTGAGATAGATACTGGGAGTCAAGGAAGGGGTAGGGAGTGAGGGAGATACTGGGCGTGAAGGAAGGGGTAGGGAGTGAGGGAGATACTGGGAGTGAAGGAAGGGGTAGGGAGTGAGGGAGATACTGGGAGTGAAGGAAGGGGTAGGGAGTGAGGGAGATACTGGGAGTGAAGGAAGGGGTAGGGAGTGAGGGAGATACTGGGAGTGAAGGATGGGGAAGGGAGTGAGGGAGATACTGGGAGTGAAGGATGGGGAAGGGAGTGAGGGAGATACTGGGAGTGAAGGAAGGGGTAGGGAGTGAGGGAGATACTGGGCGTGAAGGAAGGGGTAGGGAGTGAGATAGATACTGGGAGTCAAGGAAGGGGTAGGGAGTGAGGGAGATACTGGGAGTGAAGGATGGGGAAGGGAGTGAGGGAGATACTGGGAGTGAAGGACGGGGTAGGGGGTGAGGGAGTTACTGGGAGTGCAGGATGGGGTAGGGGTGAGCGAAATACTGTGAAGGAGAAATGGAGAGAGGGTGAGGGAGATACTGGGAGTGAAGGAAGGGGTAGGGAGTGAGGGAGATACTGGAATGAAGGATGGGGTAGGGAGTGAGATAGATACTGGGAGTCAAGGAAGGGGTAGGGAGTGAGGGAGATACTGGGAGTGAAGAACGGGGTAGGGGGTGAGATAGATACTGGGAGTGAAGGACAGGGTAGGGGGTGAGGGAGATACTGGGAGTGAAGGATGGGGTAGGGGGTGAGATAGATACTGGGAGTGAAGGATGGGGTAGGGGGTGAGATAGATACTGGGAGTGAAGGACGGGGTAGGGGGTGAGGGAGATACGGGGAGTGAAGGATGGGGTAGGGGGTGAGGGAGATACTGGGAGTGAAGGACGGGGAGGGTGTGAGGGAGATACTGGTAGTGAAGGAAGGGGTAGGGAGTGAGGGAGATACTGGGAGTGAAGGAAGGGGTAGGGAGTGAGGGAGATACTGGGAGTGAAGGATGGGGAAGGGAGTGAGATAGATACTGGGAGTGAAGGATGGGGAAGGGAGTGAGATAGATACTGGGAGTGAAGGACGGGGTAGGGGGTGAGGGAGATACTGGGAGTGAAGGAAGGGGTAGAGAGTGAGGGAGATACTGGGAGTGAAGGACGGGGTAGGGGGTGAGGGAGATACTGGGAATGAATGATGGCGTAGGGAGTGAGGGAGATACTGGTAGTGAAGGATAGGGCAGAGAGTGAGGGAGATACTGGAATGAAGGACGGGGGAGGGGGGTGAGGGAGATACTGAGGGTGAAGGACGGGGGAGGGGGTGAGGGAGATACTGGAATGAAGGACGGGGGAGGGGGTGAGGGAGATACTGAGGGTGAAGGACGGGGGAGGGGGTGAGGGAGATACTAAGGGTGAAGGACGGGTAGGGGGGTGAGGGAGATACTGAGGGTGAAGGACGGGTAGGGGGTGAGGGAGATACTGGAATGAAGGACGGGGGAGGGGTTGAGGGAGATACTAAGGGTGAAGGACGGGTAGGGGGGTGAGGGAGATACTAAGGGTGAAGGACGGGTAGGGGGTGAGGGAGATACTAAGGGTGAAGGACGGTTAGGGGGGTGGTGAGGGAGATACTGAGGGTGAAGGACGGGTAGGGGGTGAGGGAGATACTAAGGGTGAAGGACGGGTAGGGGGTGAGGGAGATACTGAGGGTGAAGGACAGGGGAGGGGGTGAGGGAGATACTGAGGGTGAAGGACGGGTAGGGGGTGAGGGAGATACTAAGGGTGAAGGACGGGTAGGGGGTGAGGGAGATACTGAGGGTGAAGGACGGGTAGGGGGTGAGGGAGATACTAAGGGTGAAGGACGGTTAGGGGGGTGGTGAGGGAGATACTGAGGGTGAAGGACGGGTAGGGGGTGAGGGAGATACTAAGGGTGAAGGACGGGTAGGGGGTGAGGGAGATACTGAGGGTGAAGGACAGGGGAGGGGGTGAGGGAGATACTGAGGGTGAAGGACGGGTAGGGGGGTGGTGAGGGAGATACTGAGGGTGAAGGACGGGTAGGGGGTGAGGGAGATACTAAGGGTGAAGGACGGGTAGGGGGTGAGGGAGATACTGAGGGTGAAGGACGGGTAGGGGGTGAGGGAGATACTGAGGGTGAAGGACAGGGGAGGGGGTGAGGGAGATACTGAGGGTGAAGGACGGGTAGGGGGGTGAGGGAGATACTGAGGGTGAAGGACGGGTAGGGGGTGAGGGAGATACTGAGGGTGAAGGACGGGTAGGGGGTGAGGGAGATACTGAGGGTGAAGGACGGGTAGGGGGGTGAGGGAGATACTGGAATGAAGGACGGGTAGGGGGGTGAGGGAGATACTGTGAGGCAGGGACGGTGAGTCTGTTATGAGGAGTACACCGTCTTTTCTAGATCCACTTCTCCACAATTCTAACACACGAAACCTCAAAAACGTTTTTTTTAATGAAACACCTTTTGATAACACCTCCATCCTTTAGAGGAACAAAAACATTTTTTAAATGCGTTTCTTTACAACGATATTAAAACCCATTGACTCACTCATTCTCATTCACTCTCTAGCTGGAGCTAATACAGTTCTGCTTTGTACCATCTTTGCAGTCAGGTAACTCAAAGCAGAATGAAATCCTAGACAAAGCATCCGCAATTACATCCTGTTTCCCCGCAATGTGGGGATAATCTTTAAGTGATACGGTTGCAATAGTAAACTCCATTGGAATAGTCTGGCATTCTGGTTTTTGGAATTTTTCCACAAAGGCTCGGGGGGTTATGTTCAGTATATACCATCATCTCTCTGCAGTCGTGGCGGACATAGACTTCAAAATATTTAACAGCTAGTAATAGGCCCAGGTTTTCTTCTTCCATATTTCTCTTGGTGTTGATTTAGCTTTTTGGAAAAGTATCCCACTGGCCTTTCTATGCCTGATTCAGCATCTTGTAACAGGACTGCACCAACCCCCAGGTCACTTGTATCAATTGCTACCTTGAAGGGCTCAGTGAAATTTGGGGAAGCCAATGCACACTCATTAATCATAATGGCTTTTAGCCCCTCAAGCCAAGACTTGGACCGCCCCTGAACACGCTACCGAGGAACAAAGGGACCTTGGCGTGTTTGTCCATAGATCTCTGAAGGCAGAAGGGCAGGTGAATAGGGTGGTGAAAAAGGCATATGGGACACTTGCCTTTATCAATCGAGGCACAGATTACAAAAGCAGGGAGGTCATGTTGGAGTTGTATAGAACTTTGGTAAGGCCACAGCTGGAGTACTGTGTGCAATTCTGGTCGCCACATTATAGGAAGGATGTGATTGCATTGGAGGGGGTGCAGAGGCGATTCACCAGGATGTTGCCTGGGATGGAAAATTTAAGCTATGAGGAGAGGTTGGATAGGCTTGTGTTGTTTTCACTGGAGCAGAGAAGACTGAGGGGTGACCTGATCGAGGTGTCCAAGATTATGAGGGGCATAGACAGGGTGGATAGGGAGCAGCTGTTCCCCTTAGTTGAAGAGTCAGTTACGAGGGGTCACAAGTTTAAGGTGAGGGGTGGGAGGTTTAAGGGGGATTTGAGGAAGAACTTTTTTTCCCCAGAGGGTGGTGACGGTCTGGAATGCCCTGCCTGGGAGGGTGGTAGAGGCGGGTTGCCTCACATCCTTTAAAAAGTACCTGGATGAGCACTTGGCACGTCATAACATTCAAGGCTATGGGCCAAGTGCTGGCAAATGGGATTTGGTAGACAGGTCAGGTGTCTTTAATGCATCGGTGCAGACTCGATGGGCTGAAGGGCCTCTTCTGCACTGTATTATTCTGTGATACCTTGGTTTTCTTTTTCTGTAACAAATCTTTCAGTGGAACAGCTCTAGTCGTAAAATTTGGTACAAAGCTGCGGTAGAAACCACACATCCCCAAAGACCTCACAATTTCTCGCTTAGTCTTAGCAGCAGGGAACTCCACCAGTGCTTGTACTTTCACCGTTCTTGACAACACTTCTCCTTTCCCTACTCTATGACTGAGGTTGAAACCTTCTGCTTCTCTACATGGACTCTTACTGACGGAGGGAGTGAATTTTTAAATTCTTCCAGGAGAATTATTTCCCTAAGGTTCTCAAACATGACCTCTACCTTTCCTGCCCGCATCCAATGATCGAAATTAATTTGCTTTACCCTCTCAAATTCTATATAAGTCTGCCCAGGCTGTCTCCAGAGGTTGTGAAATTTCTGTCGGTGAGCTTCAGGGACGAACTCATTCGCAGCCAGAATAGCCTTTTTTGCCATCTCATAATCTGCAGAAGCCTCCTCAGAAAGCATGGCACAAACTTCATGAGCTCTGTCCATTTAACCTGCTTTGCATAAGCAGTGTCCAGCTTTCCTTCGGCCACTTCATCTGTCTGGCCTTTTCAAAAGAAATGAAAAATGCCTCTACGTCCCCCTCCTCGAACTTTGGGAGGGCACGTACAAATTTAAACAGCTCTCCACTGGGTCCTGGGCTGGAGTCAGATCTTTCCTCACCAGAATTTTCACCGGAGTCAAGGCCCCTCTTTTGTCTTAGTTCCAGCTTTGTTAAGTTCAATTCCCTGCATTCTCTTTTTCTCTCTTTCCTTCCCCTCAAGCTTAAGTTTTCTCATTTCCAATTGCAACTAAATTTCAGCTAATTCAACTGGATTGCCTTTTTCTTCCTCCAATTACAAATGCTGTGCTCTTACTTCAATTATGTCTGCTTTCTTAGCTCCTGGTTTGAACTTAACACCAATTTTGCTGCCAATGTTTTGAGCTTAACCTTGGCTCAGTTTCTCAAGTCAATCAGGGATAAGTCCTCCTTCTCCATAAAGGTTGGGACAACTGACAAAGACATTCCGGGAGGGTAAACTTGACTCCAATGCACAAGAAACCTGATTTTTCCCTTTTCCCTTTTCAATTATTATTACCCCACTTATAATTGCATGTTTTGAGCTTTGGGTTATCCCGCACAGAGCCCCCAGTTACACGTTACAACCAAGGCAGGGCGAGTTCACTGTCTTTTCTAGTCCCACTGCTCCACTTTTTAAACACCCGAGTCCTCAAAAAAATTTAGACAGAACTTCATTACAAGGTGATGAGGGCGATATTGGAAAGGGATTGAACCCTCACACACAGACACAACAAGGAGACCCCTGGGGAGGGACTGAGCCCCCATTACTCATACTCCAGTGAGAAGTGCAGGAGAGGGAAGACGAGGGGAACAGAGGGAGATGGAGAAGGGGAAAGTGAGGGGGTGAGGAAGGATGGAGGGAAGGAGTATATAAGCTGTACAGGCGGGTTTCGTACTGCTGATGGTCCTGTAATTATCAGTGCAGTCATTTCACAGACTCCAGACCTCGACTCACTCATTCTCCTTCCTCCCTCTCTACTCTCCTCCCTCCCTCTCTCCCTCCCCCCCCCCCCCCCAACTCCCTCGACCTCTCCCCCTGCAACCCGAAACAGGGGAAGAATTGGCTGGTGAGACGCAGTTATGAGGATTTTCAGACTTTGGATTCTCACCTTCATCAGTGTATCTTCGACCGCGGTTTCTCACAGCTCCCTGAGCTTCCCACATCCCACACACTGAGCGATAACACCGAGGTAACCATGGTAACAGTGCTGCCGAGCACCCCCGAGAAACCCGTACCCCAGTGAGAGTCAGTGTGTGTGGAACCCGTACCCCAGTGAGAGTTAGTGTTTGTGGGACCCGTACCCCAGTGAGAGTCAGTGTTTGTGGGACCCGTACCCCAGTGAGAGTCAGTGTGTGTGGGACCCGTACCCCAGTGAGAGTCAGTGTGTGTGGGACCCGTACCCCAGTGAGAGTCAGTGTGTGTGGAACACGTACCCCAGTGAGAGTCAGTGTGTGTGGAACCCGTACCCCAGTGAGAGTCAGTGTGTGTGGAACCCCTACCCCAGTGAGAGTCAGTGTATGTGGAACCCGTACCCCAGTGAGAGTCAGTGTGTGTGGAACCCGTACCCCAGTGAGAGTCAGTGTGTGTGGAACCCGTACCCCAGTGAGAGTCAGTGTGTGTGGGACCCGTACCCCAGTGAGAGTCAGTGTGTGTGGAACCCGTACCCCAGTGAGAGTCAGTGTGTGTGGAACCCGAACCCCAGTGAGAGTCAGTGTGTGTGGAACCCGTACCCCAGTGAGAGTCAGTGTGTGTGGAACCCCTACCCCAGTGAGAGTCAGTGTATGTGGAACCCGTACCCCAGTGAGAGTCAGTGTGTGTGGAACCTGTACCCCAGTGAGAGTCAGTGTGTGTGGGAACCCGTACCCCAGTGAGAGTCAGTGTGTGTGGAACCCGTACCCCAGTGAGAGTCAGTGTGTGTGGAACCCGTACCCCAGTGAGAGTCAGTGTGTGTGGAACCCGTACCCCAGTGAGAGTCAGTGTGTGTGGAACCCGTACCCCAGTGAGAGTCAGTGTGTGTGGAACCCGTACCCCAGTGAGAGTCAGTGTGTGTGGAACCCGTACCCCAGTGAGAGTCAGTGTGTGTGGAACCCGTACCCCAGTGAGAGTCAGTGTGTGTGGAACCCGTACCCCAGTGAGAGTCAGTGTGTGTGGAACCCGTACCCCAGTGAGAGTCAGTGTGTGTGGAACCCGTACCCCAGTGAGAGTCAGTGTGTGTGGAACCCGTACCCCAGTGAGAGTCAGTGTGTGTGGGACCCGTACCCCAGTGAGAGTCAGTGTGTGTGGAACCCGTACCCCAGTGAGAGTCAGTGTGTGTGGAACCCGTACCCCAGTGAGAGTCAGTGTGTGTGGAACCCGTACCCCAGTGAGAGTCAGTGTGTGTGGAACCCGTACCCCAGTGAGAGTCAGTGTGTGTGGAACCCGTACCCCAGTGAGAGTCAGTGTTTGTCGGACCCGTACCCCAGTGAGAGTCAGTGTGTGTCGGATCCGTACCCCAGTGAGAGTCAGTGTGTGTGGAACCTGTATCCCAGTGAGAGTCAGTGTGTGTGGAACCCGTACCCCAGTGAGAGTCAGTGTGTGTGGAACCCGTAACCCAGTGAGAGTCAGTGTGTGTGGAACCCGTACCCCAGTGAGAGTCAGTGTGTGTGGGACCCGTACCCCAGTGAGAGTCAGTGTGTGTGGAACCCGTACCCCAGTGAGAGTCAGTGTTTGTCGGACCCGTACCCCAGTGAGAGTCAGTGTGTGTGGAACCTGTATCCCAGTGAGAGTCAGTGTGTGTGGGACCCGCACCCCAGTGAGAGTCAGTGTGTGTGGGGACCGTAACCCAGTGAGAGTCAGTGTGTGGAACCCGTACCCCAGTGAGAGTCAGTGTGTGTGGGACCCGTACCCCAGTGAGAGTCAGTGTGTGTGGGACCCGTACCCCAGTGAGAGTCAGTGTGTGTGGGACCCGCACCCCAGTGAGAGTCAGTGTGTGTGGGACCCGTACCCCAGTGAGAGTCAGTGTGTGTGGGACCCATATCCCAGTGAGAGTCAGTGTGTGTGGAACCCGTACCCCAGTGAGAGTCAGTGTGTGTGGAACCCGTACCCCAGTGAGAGTCAGTGTGTGTGGAACCCGTACCCCAGTGAGAGTCAGTGTGTGTGGGACCCGCACCCCAGTGAGAGTCAGTTTGTGGGTGACCCGTACCCCAGTGAGAGTCAGTGTGTGTGGGACCCGTACCCCAGTGAGAGTCAGTGTGTGTGGAACCCATACCCCAGTGAGAGTCAGTGTGTGTGGAACCCATACCCTAGTGAGAGGCAGTGTGTGTGGGACCCGTACCCCAGTGATAGTCAGTGTGTGTGGGACCCGTACCCCAGTGAGAGTCAGTGTGTGTGGAACCCGTACCCCAGTGAGAGTCAGTGTGTGTGGGACCCGTACCCCAGTGAGAGTCAGTGTGTGTGGAACCCGTACCCCAGTGAGAGTCAGTGTGTGTGGAACCCGTACCCCAGTGAGAGTCAGTGTGTGTGTGGGACCCGTACCCCAGTGAGAGTCAGTGTGTGTGGAACCCGTACCCCAGTGAGAGTCAGTGTGTGTGGACCCGTACCCCAGTGAGAGTCAGTGTGTGTGGAACCCGTACCCCAGTGAGAGTCAGTGTGTGTGTGGGACCTGTATCCCAGTGAGAGTCAGTGTGTGTGGAACCCGTACCCCAGTGAGAGTCAGTGTGTGTGGACCCCGTACCCCAGTGAGAGTCAGTGTGTGTGGAACCCGTACCCCAGTGAGAGTCAGTGTGTGTGGGACCCGTACCCCAGTGAGAGTCAGTGTGTGTGGAACCCGTACCCCAGTGAGAGTCAGTGTGTGTGTGGGACCCGTACCCCAGTGAGAGTCAGTGTGTGTGGAACCCGTACCCCAGTGATAGTCAGTGTGTGTGGGACCCGTACCCCAGTGAGAGTCAGTGTGTGTGGGACTCATACCCCAGTGAGAGTCAGTGTGTGTGTGGGACCCGTACCCCAGTGAGAGTCAGTGTGTGTGGAACCCGTACCCCAGTGATAGTCAGTGTGTGTGGGACCCGTACCCCAGTGAGAGTCAGTGTGTGTGGAACCCGTACCCCAGTGATAGTCATTGTGTGTGGGACCCGTACCCCAGTGAGAGTCAGTGTGTGTGGAACCAGTACCCCAGTGAGAGTCAGTGTGTGTGGGACTCATACCCCAGTGAGAGTCAGTGTGTGTGTGGGACCCGTACCCCAGTGAGAGTCAGTGTGTGTGGAACCCGTACCCCAGTGAGAGTCAGTGTGTGTTGGACCCGTACCCCAGTGAGAGTCAGTGTGTGTGGACCTGTACCCCAGTGAGAGTCAGTGTGTGTAGACCTGTACCCCAGTGAGAGTCAGTGTGTGTGGAACCCGTACCCCAGTGAGAGTCAGTGTGTGTGGGACCCGTACCCCAGTGAGAGTCAGTGTGTGTGGAACCCGTACCCCAGTGAGAGTCAGTGTGTGTGTAGACCTGTACCCCAGTGAGAGTCAGTGTGTGTAGATCTGTACCCCAGTGAGAGTCAGTGTGTGTGGAACCCGTACCCCAGTGAGAGTCAGTGTGTGTGTAGACCTGTACCCCAGTGAGAGTCAGTGTGTGTAGACCTGTACCCCAGTGAGAGTCAGTGTGTGTGGAACCCGTACCCCAGTGAGAGTCAGTGTGTGTGTAGACCTGTATCCCGGTGAGAGTCAGTGTGTGTAGACCCGTACCCCAGTGAGAGTCAGTGTGTGTGTAGACCTGTACCCCAGTGAGAGTCAGTGTGTGTGGAACCCGTACCCCAGTGAGAGTCAGTGTGTGTGGAACCCGTACCCCAGTGAGAGACAGTGTGTGTAGACCCGTACCCCAGTGAGAGTCAGTGTGTGTGTAGACCTGTACCCCAGTGAGAGTCAGTGTGTGTGTAGACCCGTACCCCAGTGAGAGTCAGTGTGTGTGTAGACCTGTACCCCAGTGAGAGTCAGTGTGTGTGGAACCCGTACCCCAGTGAGAGACAGTGTGTGTAGACCCGTACCCCAGTGAGAGTCAGTGTGTGTGGAACCCGTACCCCAGTGAGAGACAGTGTGTGTAGACCTGTACCCCAGTGAGAGTCAGTGTGTGTGTAGACCTGTACCCCAGTGAGAGTCAGTGTGTGTGGGACCCGTACCCCAGTGAGAGTCAGTGTGTGTAGACCTGTACCCTATACCCAGTCTTTATCCCAGGCTGTGTTTTGGATATTCTCCAGATTAAGTCTCCTGTTTCTTCCTGCCTCACTGCAGCTCGTCCGACATCTCCTCATGAAATACCTGGCTCGATTGACCAGCATTGCTGATAACAAAATCAACTGCGGCCCCGTCCTCACCTGGATGGAGGTAAGTGTCCGAGCGAGAACCCCGTGTAATGTTTCACACTGAAACAACAACAGGTGCCAGGCTTAGCACTGTCGGAGGGTCAGTACTGAGGGAGTTCCGCACGGTCAGAGGGTCAGTACTGAGGGAGTGCTGCACTGTCGGAGAGTCAGTACTGAGGGAGTGCTGCACTGTCGGAGGGTCAGTACTGAGGGAGTGCCCCACTGTCGGAGGGTCCGTACTGAGGGAGTGCCGCACTGTCGGAGGGTCAGTACTGAGGGAGTGCTGCACTGTCGGAGGGTCAGTACTGAGGGAGTGTCGCACTGTCGGAGGGTCAGTACTGAGGGAGTGCCGCACTGTCGGAGGGTCAGTACTGAGGGAGTGTCGCACTGTCGGAAGGTCAGTACTGAGGGAGTTCCGCACGGTCAGAGGGTCAGTACTGAGGGAGTGCTGCACTGTCGGAGGGTCAGTACTGAGGGAGTGCTGCACTGTCGGAGGGTCAGTACTGAGGGAGTGCCCCACTGTCGGAGGGTCAGTACTGAGGGAGTGCTGCACTGTCGGATGGGTCAGTACTGAGGGAGTGCCCCACTGTCGGAGGGTCAGTACTGAGGGAGTTCCGCACGGTCAGAGGGTCAGTACTGAGGGAGTGCTGCACTGTCGGAAGGTCAGTACTGAGGGAGTGCTGCACTGTCAGAGGGTCAGTACTGAGGGAGTGCTGCACTGTCGGAAGGTCAGTACTGAGGGAGTGCCGCACTGTCGGAGGGTCAGTACTGAGGGAGTGCTGCACTGTCGGAAGGTCAGTACTGAGGGAGTGCCGCACTGTCGGAGGGTCAGTACTGAGGGAGCGCTGCACTGTCGGAAGGTCAGTACTGAGGGAGTGCTGCACTGTCGGAGGGTCAGTACTGAGGGAGTGCTGCATTGTCGGAGGGTCAGTACTGAGGGAGTGCTGCACTGTCGGATGGTGAGTAGTGAGGGAGTGCTGCACTGTCAGAGGGTCAGTACTGAGGGAGTGCTGCACTGTCGGAGAGTCAGTACTGAGGGAGTGCTGCACTGTCGGAGGGTCAGTACTGAGGGAGTGCCGCACTGTCGGAGGGTCAGTACTGAGGGAATGCTGCACTGTCGGAGGGTCAGTACTGAGGGAGTGCTGCACTGTGGGAAGGTCAGTACTGAGGGAGTGCTGCACTGTCGGAGGGTCAGTACTGAGGGAGTGCTGCATTGTTGGAGGGTCAGTACTGAGGGAGTGCCGCATTGTCGGAGGGTCAGTACTGAGGGAGTGCCGCATTGTCGGAGGGTCAGGACTGAGGGAGTGCTGCACTGTCGGAGGGTCAGTACTGAGGGAGCGCCGCACTGTCGGAGGGTCAGTACTGAGGGAGCGCTGCACTGTCGGAGGGTCAGTACTGAGGGAGCGCCGCACTTTCGGAGGGTCAGTACTGAGGGAGTGCTGCACTGTCGGAGGGTCAGTACTGAGGGAGTGCTGCACTGTCGGGTGATCAGTACTGAGGGAGTGCTGCACTGTCGGAGGGTCAGTACTGAGGGAGTGCTGCACTGTCGGATGGATCAGTACTGAGGGAGCCCTGCACTGTCGGAGGGTCAGTACTGAGGGAGTGCTGCACTGTCGGATGGATCAGTACTGAGGGAGCCCTGCACTGTCGGAGGGTCAGTACTGAGGGAGTGCTGCACTGTCGGAAGGTCAGTACTGAGGGAGTGCTGCACTGTCAGAGGGTCAGTACTGAGGGAGTGCTGCACTGTCGGAGGGTCAGTACTGAGGGAGTGCTGCATTGTCGGAGGGTCAGTACTGAGAGAGTGCTGCACTGTCGGAAGGTCAGTACTGAGGGAGTGCTGCACTGTCGGATGGATCAGTACTGAGGGAGCCCTGCACTGTCGGAAGGTCAGTACTGAGGGAGTGCTGCACTGTCGGATGGATCAGTACTGAGGGAGCCCTGCACTGTCGGATGGATCAGTACTGAGGGAGTGCTGCACTGTCAGAGGGTAAGTACTGAGGGAGCGCTGCACTGTCGGAAGGTCAGTACTGAGGGAGTGCTGCACTGTCGGAGGGTCAGTACTGAGGGAGTGCTGCATTGTCGGAGGGTCAGTACTGAGAGAGTGCCGCATTGTCGGAGGGTCAGTACTGAGGGAGTGCTGCACTGTCGGAAGGTCAGTACTGAGGGAGTGCTGCACTGTCGGAGGGTCAGTACTGAGGGAGTGCTGCACTGTCGGATGGTGAGTAGTGAGGGAGTGCTGCACTGTCGGAAGGTCAGTACTGAGGGAGTGCTGCACTGTCGGAAGGTCAGTACTGAGGGAGTGCTGCACTGTCGGAGGGTCAGTACTGAGGGAGTGCTGCACTGTCGGAGGGTCAGTACTGAGGGAGTGCTGCACTGTCGGAAGGTCAGTCCTGAGGGAGTGCTGCATTGTCGGAGGGTCAGTACTGAGGGAGTGCTGCATTGTTGGATGGTCAGTACTGACGGAGTGCCGCATTGTCGGAGGGTCAGTACTGAGGGAGTGCCGCATTGTCGGAGGGTCAGGACTGAGGGAGTGCTGCACTGTCGGAGGGTCAGTACTGAGGGAGCGCCGCACTGTCGGAGGGTCAGTACTGAGGGAGCGCTGCACTGTCGGAGGGTCAGTACTGAGGGAGCGCCGCACTGTCGGAGGGTCAGTACTGAGGGAGTGCTGCACTGTCGGCGGGTCAGTACTGAGGGAGTGCTGCACTGTCGGAAGGTCAGTACTGAGGGAGTGCTGCACTGTCGGGTGATCAGTACTGAGGGAGTGCTGCACTGTCGGAGGGTCAGTACTGAGGGAGTGCTGCACTGTCGGATGGATCAGTACTGAGGGAGCCCTGCACTGTCGGAGGGTCAGTACTGAGGGAGTGCTGCACTGTCGGATGGATCAGTACTGAGGGAGCCCTGCACTGTCGGAGGGTCAGTACTGAGGGAGTGCTGCACTGTCGGAGGGTCAGTACAGAGTGAGCGAAGTACTCTTGGAGGGTCAATACCGAGGGAGCCCTGTACAGTTGTAGGGTCAGTACTGTGTGCTCACTGTACTGTCAGAGGGTCAGTACTGAGGGAGTGCTGTACTGTCGGAGGGTCAGTACTGAGGGAGTGCTGCACTGTCGGAGGGTCAGTACTGAGGGAGTGCTGCACTGTCGGATGGTCAGTACTGAGCGAGTGCTGCACTGTTGGACGGTCAGCACTGAGGGAGTGCTGCACTGTCGGAGGGTCAGTACTGAGGGAGTGCTGCACTGTCAGAGGGTCAGCACTGAGGGAGTGCTGCACTGTCGGAGGGTCAGTACTGAGGGAGTGCTGCACTGTCAGAGGGTCAGTACTGAGGGAGTGCTGCACTGTCGGAGGGTCAGTACTGAGGGAGTGCTACACTGTCGGAGGGTCAGTACTGAGGGAGTGCTGCACTGTCAGAGGGTCAGTACTGAGGGAGTGCTGCACTGTCAGAGGGTCAGTACTGAGGGAGTGCTGCACTGTCAGAGGGTCAGTACTGAGGGAGTGCTGCACTGTCAGAGGGTCAGTACTGAGGGAGTGCTGCACTGTCAGAGGGTCAGTACTGAGGGAGTGCTGCACTGTCAGAGCGTCAGTAATTAGGGAGTGCTGCACTGTCGGAGGGTCAGTACTGAGGGAGTGCTTTACTGTCGGAGGGTCAGTAATTGGGGAGTGCTGCACTGTCGGAGGGTCAGTACTGAGGGAGTGCTTTACTGTCGGAGGGTCAGTAGTGAGGGAGTGCTGCACTGTCGGAGGGTCAGTACTGAGGGAGTGCTGCACTGTCGGAGGGTCAGTACTGAGGGAGTGCTGCACTGTCAGAGGGTCAGTACTGAGGGAATGCTGCAGTGTCGGAGGGTCAGTACTGAGGGAGTGCTGCACTGTTGGAGGGTCAGTACTGAGGGAGTGCTGCACTGTCGGAGGATCAGTACTGAGGGAGTGCTGCACTGTCGGAGGATCAGTACTGAGGGAGCCCTGCACTGTCGGAGGGTCAGTACTGAGGGAGTGCTGCACTGTCAGCAGGTCAGTATTCAGGGAGTGCTGCACTGTCGGAGGGTCAGTACGGAGTGAGAGCTGTACTCTCGGAGGGTCAATACTGAGGGAGCCCTGTACAGTTGTAGGGTCAGTACTCTGTGCGCACTGTACTGTCAGAGAGTCAGTACTGAGGGAGTGCTGTACTGTCGGAGTGTCAGTACTGAGGGAGTGCTGCAATGTCGGATGCTCAGTACTGAGGGAGTGCTGCACTGTCGTACGGTCAGTACTGAGCGAGTGCTGCACTGTCGGAGGGTCAGTACTGAGGGAGTGCTGCACTGTCGGAGGGTCAGTACTGAGGGAGTGACGCACTGTCGGAGGGTCAGTACTGAGGGAGTGCCGCACTGTCCGAGGGTCAGTACTGAGGGAGCGCTGCACTGTCGGAGGGTCAGTACTGAGGGAGCGCCGCACTGTCGGAGGGTCAGTACTGAGGGAGTGCTGCACTGTCGGAGGGTCAGTACTGAGGGAGTGCTGCACTGTCGGAGGGTCAGTACTGAGGGAGTGCCGCACTGTCGGAGGGTCAGTACTGAGGGAGTGCTGCACTGTTGGAGGGTCAGTACTGAGGGAGTGCTGCACTGTCGGAGGGTCAGTACTGAGGGAGTGCTGCACTGTCGGAGGGTCAGTACTGAGGGAGCGCCGCACTGTCGGAGGGTCAGTACTGAGGGAGTGCTGCACTGTCGGAGGTGCCGTCTTTCAGATGAGACATTAAACCGAGGCCCCCGTCTGCCCTCTCAGGTGGGTGTAAAAGATCCCACGGCCACTATTTGGAAGAAGAGCAGTGGGTGGGGGGGGGGGGGGAGTTCTCCCCAGTGTCCTGGGGACAATATTTATCCCTCAACCAACATCACTAAAAAAAAAACAGATGATCTGGGTCATTATCACATTGCTGTTTGTGGGATCTTGCTGTGCACTAATTAATTGCCGTGTTTCCTATATTACAACAGTGAGTACACTGTAATAAAGTCCTTCATTGTCTGTGAGGGGCTTTGCGATGTGCTGAGGGTTGGAAATGTGCCAGAGAAATCGTGCTCCCTCTCTCCTGTTTCTCTCTCTCTCTTCTCTGTCTGTGTCCTCTCTCTCTATCTTTGCCCCTGTCTTGCTCCCTCTCTCTCTGTATCTCTCTCTCTCTCTTCTCTGTCTGTGTCCTCTCTCTCTATCTTTGCCCCTGTCTTGCTCCCTCTCTCTCTGTATCTCTCTCTCTCTCTTCTCTGTCTGTGTCCTCTCTCTCTATTTTTGCCCCTGTCTTGCTCTCTCTCTCTCTGTATCTCTCTCTCTCTCTTTGTACCCCCCTCACTCTGTCCTGTCTCTCCCTCTGTGCCCCAGCTCTCTCTCTCTTTCTTGCTGTCTCTCTCTCTCTCTTTGCCCCCCTCTCCCTGTCTTTCTTTCTCCGTGTGCCCTCTCTCTGTTTCTCTCTCCCCTTTCTGTCTTTCTCTCTCTCTCCCTCTCTCTGCCCCCTCTCTCTCTCTCTGTCTCCCTCTCTGTCTGTCTCTCTCTCTGCCCCCTCTCTCTCTCTGTCTCCCTCTCTCTATCTGTCTCTCTCTCTCCCACAATCTCTATCTCTGTCTCTCTTTCTCCCTCCCTCTCTCTGTTTCTCTCTCCCCTATCTGTCTCTTTCTCTCTCGCTCTCTCTGTCTCCCTCTCTCTCTCTGTCTCCCTCTCTCCCACAATCTCGATCTCTGTCTCTCTTTCTCCCTCCCTCTCTCTGTTTCTCTCTCCCCTATCTGTCTCTTTCTCTCTCGCTCTCTCTCTGTCTCCCTCTCTCTCTCTGTCTCCCACTCTCCCACAATCTCTGTCTCTGTCTCTCTCTGTCTCTCTTTCTCCCTCCCTCTCTCTGTTTCTCTCTCCCCTATCTGTCTCTTTCTCTCTCGCTCTCTCTCTGTCTCCCTCTCTCTCTCTGTCTCCCTCTCTCCCACAATCTCTGTCTCTGTCTCTCTCTGTCTCTCTTTCTCCCTCCCTCTCTCTGTTTCTCTCTCCCCTATCTGTCTCTTTCTCTCTCGCTCTCTCTCTGTCTCCCTCTCTCTCTCTGTCTCCCACTCTCCCACAATCTCTGTCTCTGTCTCTCTCTGTCTCTCTTTCTCCCTCCCTCTCTGTGCTTTTCTCTCCCCTATCTGTCTCTTTCTCTCTCGCTCTGTCTCTCTGCCCCCTCTCTCTCTCTGTCTCCCTCTCTGTCTGTCTCTCTCTCTCCCACAATCTCTGTCTCTGTCTCTCTCTGTCTCTCTTTCTCCCTCCCTCTCTCTGTTTCTCTCTCCCCTATCTGTCTCTTTCTCTCTCGCTCTCTCTCTGTCTCCCTCTCTCTCTCTGTCTCCCACTCTCCCACAATCTCTGTCTCTGTCTCTCTCTGTCTCTCTTTCTCCCTCCCTCTCTGTGTTTTTCTCTCCCCTATCTGTCTCTTTCTCTCTCGCTCTGTCTCTCTGCCCCCTCTCTCTCTCTGTCTCCCTCTCTCTCTCCCACAATCTCTGTCTCTGTCTCTCTCTGTCTCTCTTTCTCCCTCCCTCTCTCTGTTTTTCTCTCCCCTATCTGTCTCTTTCTCTCTCGCTCTGTCTCTCTGCCCCCTCTCTCTCTCTGTCTCTCTCTCTTTCTCCCTCCCTCTCTCTGTTTTTCTCTCCCCTATCTGTCTCTTTCTCTCTTGCTCTGTCTCTCTGCCCCCTCTCTCTCTCTGTCTCTCTCTCTGTCTCCCTCTCTCTCTCCCACAATCTCTGTCTCTCTCTCTCCCCCCCTCTCTCTGTTTCTCACTGTCTGCACTCAAACTCCCAGAGAACCGAACTGACCCTTTCCCTCAATCTAAACAGATTGACAACAAAGGGAATCGTCTGCTGGTGAACGATGAATCTTTTATTAATGTCCCTGCCATCGCTGCTGCCCAGGTCATCAAACGGTACACAGCCCAGGCCAGCGACGAGCTCTCCTTCCAGGTAACAAACACCTTTCAACCTGTCAAAGTAAGGCACAGCCCAGTGGGAGGTACAATGTCTCAGTCTGTCTGTCTCTGTCTCACTGAGTCCCTGTCTGTGTGTCTCTGTGTCCCTGTCTGTGTGTCTCTGTGTCCCTGTCTGTCTGTCTGTCTCTGTGTCCCTGTCTGTCTGTCTCTGTCTGTCTCTCTGTCTCTGTGTCTGTCTGTCTCTGTATCACTGTGCCCCGTCTGTCTCTCTGAGTCACTGAGTCCCTGCCTGTCTGTCTGTCTATGTGTCTATCTGTCTCTGTGTCTCTGTGTCCGTGTCTGTCTGTCTCTCTGTCTGTCTGTCTCTGTGTCTGCCGGTCTCTGTGTCTGTGTCTGCCGGACTCTGTGTCTGTCTCTGTGTCCATGTCTGTCTGTCTCTGTGCCTCTGTGTCCATGTCTGTCTGTCTCTGTGTCTGTCTGCCTCTGTGTCTGTCTGTCTCTGTGTCTGTCCCTGTCTGTCTGATTCTGTGTCTGTCTGTCTCTGTGTCCATGTCTGTCTGTCTCTGTGTCTGTCTGCCTCTGTGTCTGTCTGTCTCTGTGCCTCTGTGTCCATGTCTGTCTGTCTCTGAGTCTGTGTCCCTCTCATTCTGTCTCTGTGTCTGCCGGTCTCTGTGTCTCTGTCTGTCGGTCTCTGTGTCTGCCGGTC